>NW_007727430.1:396113-414621 GCF_000696425.1 Galeopterus variegatus
GGTAAAAAGGTGGAAAGTGATATACCAGCATTACCTCAATACAAAACCAGACAAAGATAATACCAGAAAAACTACAGACTTACATCACTCATAAAACATAGATACAAAAAATCCTCAGCAAAATACAGTACTGGCATAAGGTCAGATGAATAGAACAGTGGACCAGAAGAGAGGTCAAAAATAGATACATGCATAAATGGCCAACTGATCTTTTGGCCAAGGTGCCAAAGTAATTCGATGGGTACAAGGAAAATCTTTTCAACAAATTGAGCAGGAATAAATAGATAACCATATGGAAGGAAGAATGAACCCTGATCCCCCATCTCACACCATAAATAAAAATTACTTTGAGAGAGGTCATAGAACTAATCACAAAAGCTATCTATAAAGTATTTACAGAAAAACATAGGAAAATGTCTTTGTGACCATGAAGTAGGCAAAGCAAACAGGTAAGAGAAAAAATTGATAAACTGGACTTCATCAAAATTAAAACTTCTGCTTTTTGAAAGACACAGTTAAGACAATTAAAAAGGCAATCATAAAGTGGAAAATAATCACAAATACATACATCTGACAAAGAACTTGTATACATAAAGGACTATTATAATTCAATAATAAAAAGCCACACAACCCAATTTTTAAAATAGCAAAAGATTTTACTAGATACTTCACAAAAGAAGACATATGAATAGCCAATAAGTACATGAAAAAATTTTCAACATCATTAGTCACTAAGGAAATCAAAGAAAACTATAACAAAATACCACTTTGCACCCACTAGAATATTAATATTAAAAAGACTGGCAAAAGTAAGAGTTGGCAAAGACTTGGAGTATATTGGAGCATCTCATACATTACTGATGGGCATGTTAACTTATATGACCCATTTGGGAAAATGTTTGACAAGTTTTTACAAGATTAAACGTACCCTTACCCAATGAAGTACTTCTAAATATATATCCAAAAGAAATGAAAACGTATGTCCACAAAGAGACTTGTACAATAATGTTCACAGTAGTTATATTCAAAGTAGCCAAAACTGTAGCCCACCCAAATGTCCACAAATAGGGGAATAGATAAATTCATGCAATGGAATATCCCTCTGCAACATAAAGGAACAATTTATTGATATATGCAACAACAAGCATGAATCTCAAAAACATCATTAAGTGGAGCAAAAAAAGCCAGACCCATGTAACTATGTATTTGAAGTTCTGGAAGAGGTAAAATTTGATGACAGCATCACATTAGTGTTTGCCTCTGGGGCGGGAAAACTGATTAAAATGGGCACAAAAGAACTTCCTGGGGTGATAGAAGTGTTCTCTATCTTTAGAGAGATGCTAGTTCACTGAACAGTTCACTTCAAATTTGTACACTGTACAGTGTGTAAATCATACCCAAATTTTAAAATATATCACAAAAAAATTTCATTGAATCAGTTCTGGAAGAAATATGGTCTCCCACAGGTCAAAGTGTTTTTCTTCTTAGGGAACAGCTTCTAAAGCCTCAAAAACAGAAGATGTGTGTGTTTAACTTACTCATGCCATTTTTGAAATCAATCAAAGCAAAGGAAAAAGAACTATTGTTTGCTTCCTATCAAAATACTCTTTGAACATTTGTTTCAACCCAAGGAATTAAAAATAATCTGTCCTTTAGATTTTAGTTTTATTTATCCCATTAACAATATAAAAGTTACTATAACAATACAAAGGGAAAGAGACTCAAAAAGAAAATAAACTATAAAACACAAATCCAAATGTTCTAGCATTTTATTCATTTTAAAATATTTTTAAATTCCTACTGTATTCCAGGTAAGATAATAGTCACTAGAGAAATAAAAATGAAAAATTTGTTCCCTACTGTTGAAAAGTTCTCATTCTGGTGGAAAAGATGTATATAAATAATTACCTGAAAGTGTAAATAAATGTTTTTGAGTATACATTAGTAAAGACCTCACTTGGAGAAAATATATCACTTCTTTTTCCTCTAAAATCATAACACTTAGTATTGATGAATAATATGTAAGAAGAAAATATAATAAATTCAGTTATTCCTTTTGAAGGACACAATAATTTTAAGAAAAATTTATTTCCATATAACTATGTTTCTTATTAACTCAATGAAAATAACCCATACTCCTTTTTTTCTTCTTTTATTTTTTTAATTTTTAATTTTTTTAATTGACAAATAAAAATTATATATATGCATCATATATAACATGTTGAAAAACACATATACATTGTGGAATGACTAAATTGAGTTAATTAACACATGCATTACCTAACATGCTTATTTTTCTGTGGTGAGAACACTTAAAATCTACTCTTTTAGCAATTTTCTTTCTTTTTTGGTGGCTGGCCAGTATAGGAATCCAAACCCTTGACCTTGGTGTTATAATACCATACTCTAAACAACTGAGCTAACTGGCCAGCCCTCTCTTGGCAATTTTCAAGAATACAACACATTGTTATTAACTGGAGTCAACAGACCTCTTGCCATATTCCTTTGTAAAGAAAATTATCTCACCCACAGCAAATTTTTTTGTTTGTTTGTTTGTTTGTCTTTTTCCGTGTCCGGCAACGGATCGCAACCCTCAGTGTCGCCCCCGTACAGGACCGGGACCAGCAACGGGATCGCAACCCTCGGCGTTGCTCCTGCGCCTCGCTCAGCCAGTGAGCGGGAACCGGTCTGTATGTGGGATCCGAACCCTCGGCAGGAGCGCCGCCGCACTTCCCGAGCGGCACACTATCGCAGTGTGCCACCGGGCCGGCCCCACCCACAGCAAATTATAAAGATGGTTTTGGCTCTGCAGACTTCCTATAAAGGTCTGAAGGATCCCCAGGGGTCCCTGCCACACTTTGAGAACTCATCCAATCTACAGTTTTAAATACCATCTCTCCTAGGACAACTCTCAATTAAAAAGATACCTCCAGGCTGGACTTCCAGGCTCAAATAGCCAACTGCCTATTCACTTAGATATTTAACAGGCATCTTAGATATCTATCCTGCTTAGATATCTAGCAGGTAGTTGTCTGTTTTAACTAATAAACACTTAACTCCCTACCTTCCCCACCACCCAACACTTTCCTCCTGTACTTTCCCCTTCTAAGTCAGTCACTCTAACTTATCAGCTACTTGGGTCAAAATCTTTGCAGAAATCCTTGATGCTTCTCTTTCTCTCAAATCCACATCTAACTCATAACCAAATTAGCTCTTCTTTGGGAATCTATCCAGAACCCACCACTTCTCACCCCGCCACTTCTTCCACCCTGGTCCAAGCCTTCATATCTTGGCCTAGACTTGTGCAATAGCCTCCTAACCGTTCTCTATGCATTCTCTTATGCCCCTATAGTATATTCTTACACAGGGATTTCTTAAAGCATAAATCAGATCACATCACTTCTCTGCCTGGTGTCCCAAGTACTTTCTCAGCTCACTCTGAGCAAAATCTAAAATCCTCACCAGTCCTACAGAGCTCCTGGCCCTCAAGTACCTTTCTGAACTCCTATCTTGTAACTCTTCTGCTTGCTCACTCCTCTCTAGCCATACTGTCCCCTTTGCTATTGGTCAAACACATCAAACATGGTCTTGCCACAAGGCCTTTGCAACTGCAGTTTCTTCTGCCTGAAACATACTCCCCTCAGCTATGCTTGTTCTTGCAGTCATGGCTCAAGCTCGACCACATCAAAGATGCCTCTCTTGACTTCATTCTGTCTCAAAAAACATCCTCACTGTCACTCAATACCCTTTCCCCACTTTATTTTTTTCCTAAAACTCATCATTTTCTGACATATTCATCTGTTCACTGTCTATTCTCCCCACTCCCATACAATACGGATAAGGATTTTAGTTCAATACTACATCCCCAGCACCTAAAACAGTACCTACTGAGTAGTAGGTGCTCGGTGCATATTGTTTGAGTAGATGAACAGAGAAATCCTTGTCCACGTGACATTGGGAGTAGAAAGTAGTGATATGGAGAGGCCAGGATAGCCACAGGCAAACCAGTGCTTTGAAGGAGTAGAAACTGTAGATGTGGAAATAGTAACACCACAGTCTTTTCAACAGAGGCTGCTGAAAACAGGGACAACTGGACATCCACATGCAAAGAAATGAATCTAGACACAGACCTTACAACCTTCATAAAAATTGACTCAAAATAAATCACAGATCCAAATGTAAAATGCAAAACTATAAAACCTATATAACATAAAATAGGGAAAAATCTAGATGATCTCAGGTGGCAATGACTTTTTAGATACAACACCAAAGGCATAATCCACAAAAGAAAGAACTGATAAGCTGGACTTCGTTAAAATTGAAAAGTTCTGCTCTGTGAAAGATATTATCAAAAAAATGAAAAGACATGTTACAGACTAGGAAAAAATATTTTCAAAAAACATATTGATAAAGGATGGTTATCCAAAATACACAAAAAATTCTTAAAGCTCAACAATAAGAAAACAAATAACCTGATTAAAAAACGGGCCAAAGACCTTCACAGACAACCTCACCAAAGAAGATGTACAGACGGCCAAGAAGCATGTGAAGAGAATTCCACATGACATGTCATCAGAGACCTGCAAGTTAAAAGAACAATGAGATTCCACTACACACCTGTCAGATGGCCAAACTCCTGAACAATGACAGCACCCGTGCTGGCAAGGATGTGGAGCATCCTTCTTTACAGAAGAGACTATATAAAACCAATAATATAATTTAAAAAAAAAATAACTAAAGAAGAAGAATAAAATATAACATCTTTTTAAATGCACCAGTGAGGTGACAATAAGTAAGGAATTCACAGAGGCCAAAACATAGTAAAAGTGAGAATGCTGGAAGGTAGGAAAGCACCAAATTCAGAACCCTGGTCACCTTGAACTTCCATTATAATGATTTACATGGATCAAGAGAGAGAGGAGATAAAACCAGGATCACTCAAGCTGGTGAGTTCTAGTTTTATGCAGGGGGTTCTGAAAAAAAATTAGAAATAAACTTGCTAAACCAAAGGAGAAAACTACTACCACTTTTACGTGGTGGAAAGTCCCTTGAGAATTCATAACAAACAACTACCACTCATGTTGTTTTGTAGTTCAAATTCACACTGTGTGTTCCAAAAAACCTCAAGCAGAGAATTTAATTTAAAGATTGCCCAGATTGATAGTGGCTACAAGGCACCTGGCAGAAGCAAATATAAATACTCTCTGAGAATGTCTACCTTCAATCTAGGCTTCAAGGAATTCACACAGATAAGATTTCCAAGGAATATTAGTTTACAGTCAATAAATCATAAAAACATAAGGAAATAAAACCCCATGAGTGAGAGCTAACAGAAACAGGCAAATGAATCAGATCTAAAAAGACTTCAAATACTGGAATAATCAGCATAAAACAAGTATATTTAATAATTTCAATAAATAAGAGACATTTGAAAAAGAGCAAAATTTTATCTAAAACAATTACCATGCTGACTTGAAAAGGGACCAAAACTAATGATTAAAAATTAAAAACTAGAACCGTCGGACAGGGCTGCTGCCGCCGCCGCCGCCGCCGAACTGGGGTACTGGGGTCCAGGCAGGGAGCGCTAAGATGGCACCCTGGCGCGGGCTGGTTACCTGTCTTGCATGTGATAAGAAATCAAATACCATAGAACCTTTCTGGGACCTGTCACTGGAATTTCCAGAAAGATACCAATGCAGTGGAAAAGATATTGCTTACCAGCCATGTCTGGTTACTGAAATGTTGGCCAAATTTACAGAAACTGAAGCTTTAGAAGGAAAAATCTACTTATGTGAGCAGTGTAACCCAAAGCGTAGAAGGTTTTCCTCAAAACCAGTTGTACTCACAGAAGCCCAAAAACAGCTTATGATATGCCACCTACCTCAGGTTCTCAGACTACACCTCAAACGATTCAGGTGGTCAGGACGTAATAACCGAGAGAAGATTGGTATTCATGTTGGCTTTGAGGAAATCTTAAACATGGAGCCCTATTGCTGCAGAGAGACCCTGAAATCCCTCAGACCAGAATCCTTTATCTATGACTTATCTGCTGTAGTAATGCACCATGGGAAAGGATTTGTTTCAGGACACTACACTGCCTACTGCTATAACTCTGAAGGAGGGTTCTGGGTACACTGCAATGATTCCAAGCTAAGCATGTGCACTATGGATGAAGTATGCAAGGCCCAAGCTTATATCTTGTTTTATAATCAGCGAGTTACTGAGAATGGACATTCTAAACTTTTGCCTCCAGAGCTCCTGTCTGGTAGCCAGCATCCCAGTGAAGAAATTAATACCTCTTCTAATGAAATCCTTAGCTGATCCAAAGACAGAGAGGCTTTCTTTTTGTGATTTGTATATATACTTTTTTAAAGGGCTGACTTACAATTTTGAGCTTCATTGTTTTATTTTTTACTTATCAATCAGTGTGCACTACATTTACACATTTTGTATCTATAGCAAAACTTTTTTACACAAAGTATAAATATATGCATATTGATTGCAGGTAACTAAACTTTCAAATACTTGGGAGTTTTAAACTTACAGTGTTTACCTCAGGCTGGTGGCACCTTTTATATTTTGACGTCTTAATTGGCTCAGATCATGAAGACATTCAGGTGGCACCACTTTTTATACATTTGTTAATTATCTCTTGTAGCTATTTTCTATACAAATTTTTAACAGATGGAAAACTAGATGCTTTCTACACTAATAGTTTTGACCCAAAAAAGGCATTTTTATCATGCCATCTGTAATAAACTCACCCTTCTTTACCCCTTGAAGGGAGTTAATACATTTCAAGTGAAATATCAAGGTATCACCTAAATACTCATCAGTTACATTCATTGATATTGCTGATGCTTTGTGAATTACAGAACTCAAAAGTCATTACTTTGGCTAATGGAACTTAAAATTTTTTTAATTACTACTTTGCATAGTCAAACTGTATCTAAATGAAAATGGCAGCTTTACAAACAGTATGTTTAAGTGAACTTCAGAACGATGGACGTGAAAAAATGATGGCTGGGACTTATGATGGTGATTTGTCTGGCAGCAAACAGTTTTGTCCAGATTCTAATAAGGCAGTCATACAAGAATTTTGTATTTAGCAAACTAGTATAATGTTATACATTGTCTTGGGTATGAGTTAATTTTGTTTGATAACATTAGATCTTTTAAAGCTTGTGTATTTTGAGACTTTTAGTTCAAAGGAATAAAAATGTCTTGAAATGAAAAAAAAATTAAAAACTAAAAGACTCACCTTAATTCATTTAATATATATTTAATAAGCACTGATGTACTAGGTGTTAGACCTCAGTCTAGGCTCTGGGGATAAAGCAGTAGGATAGAAAGATAAATTAAAATAAAATTTAGGGCTGGCTGGTTATCTCAGTTGGTATAACACCAAGGTCAGGGGTTCAGGTCCCTATACCAGCCACCAACCAAAAAATAAATAAATAAATAAAATTGAAAAATATTAAAAAATCAGTCATCAAGGATAGTTGGAACAGCAGGTTAGAAATAGCTAGAAAATGAATTGGTGGAACAAAAGATAAATCCAAAGAAACCGTACAGAACTGTGCACATAAAGACAAAGATATCAAAACTATGAAAGAGGAAGTGAGAGGGGCTAATATGTCTTATTTAATTTTCAGAAGGAAATAAAGAAAGCAGAATAAAAGACTGGATGGAGCTGAAGGTCTACACTGGGTAAAAGCAGGGATAATGTGGGAAAAGCAGGTTGAGGACTTCAAATGCCAAGCTAAAGAGTCTGATCTTTATCCTGAAGTGAGTGGTAAATCATCCCTAATGGCTTTAAAGAAGGGAATAGAATTATGAATGTAGCATCAGAAAAACTAACCTATCAGCCAGACCAGAAGCAGAAACACCAAGGAGAAAGGTATTAAAATAGACCAGCCTGACATAGGACCTCACTAGATGGTTTAAGAATAGTGCAAGGGGACAAAAATAAACAGACAATAAGGACATCATAAAGGGGGGAAAAATCAGTGAGACTTAGTGATCCATTTAACATGGACAACAGTGAGTCTAAGACACTTGAGAGAATCAGTCCAACTTCTCTATCTTCTAAGTGAGGGTACTTCAAAAAGTTCATGGAAAGATTCCTATTATCTTTTAGTTCTATTTTCCAGAAACTCTTTGAAGTACCCTTGGACCTTTATGAACAGTGTATCACATTTTTCCCTCAATGGATTTGAAATTGCTTTTTAGATGCTATGGGCCAGCAATTAATTATTATTTTAAAATTCTACTTCAACAAAATACTAAGAAACCAAGTTATCTCAGTTTTTACCACTGAATGCTGGCACTTGAGAAACATCTTAATTCCTTAGTTCCTATAGAAAACACAATTTTAATAGAGGAAATCACACCTTTTCTCAGAATTATTTTATGAGAGAGTTGGTGAATATAAAAACATGCAGTGCAAGAAATAAACAGCCAACTAGAACATAGGTCATATCTCATTTTTTTTGGTGGCTAGCTGGTTTTAACTGCTGATTAAGGATTCTGAGTGCCAACTGTAAATTATCCAATGCAAATTCTTTAATCAGTTCCTCAGTCTTTGCTGGTTAAAAATATCTTTAGAGAAATTCTTTAGTCAGTCAACTGAATTGTGGAACAGACATTGCTAAAGTTCCTGATTCAGGGGTGGCCGATTCTGTGATTCACCAATATAAATCTTCAACTGAAGAGAGCCCAAACGAAATGTTTCAAAAGAGTCTAGAAATAGATAAGGAAGATTTCACAGACTGTCAGGCTGAATTCCATGCACCACATCACTCTGACAGAAAGTATATCCTCCTACTGGGTAATCTACATCAACTAGAATATAGAAAGTAGTCTCCTCTTCTAGAGCCATTAAGAGGTTATACTTTCAGGCTGCCCAATCACCTCAGTTGATTAGAACACAGTGTTATAACACCAAAGTCAAAGAGTTTGGATCCCCATACTGGCCAGCCACCAAAAAATAAATAAATAAAAATAAGAGGTTATACTTTCCACTTCTCACAAACCTCATCATTAAAAAGTTGCCTTCTACCACCAGTGCTTGTGAGGTTATTACTCCCTCATCTCTCCTAACCCTAGGGTGTCTGAGGCACCTCTGTGGAAACCACTGTCCTAAAGGTAGGACTAAAGGTGGGAACTGGAGGGCCTACAGTATGTACCAAACCCAAAGATTGTATAACTTCAGGAGAACTACAGGTGTAATGGAAAATTGGAAGTAAAACTCCGGGAACATCTATATTCCATGTGTTTTTCATCCTGCCATAGGATCCACATGCAACTGTGATTTTTCGCAGTTTTATTTCCTTAAGCAGCCACATCCTTTCTTCAACAAAAATTTGTGGAAGTTCAACACATCAAACATATAAAAGCAGAGCTGCTGGCTGACAAGACAATAAGGAGGTCAAAGGCCTTCTCCTCCCTTCCTCGGCCCTTATCTATCCCCTTGGCACTTGGGAATCCCAAGGGCAATAAGGAACCATATCTAAAAAGCATCGGTGAGGATGATGACCATCACCATGATTTAACTTAATAATGATAGTCTGTACGAGAAGAACACTAAGAATAATATGTCATAGTCCTAGCTTCATATAAGCCCTTTCTAAGGACAGTGCTTATGTTAAATGCTCACCCATCTCAGTTGTGATCAGCTTCTGAGTTTGATAACTCTAATCCCCAAGAGCACAGAAAGCTTCACTTTCAGGAGAAGTCATATTAGTACTGCACTGTGAATGCCTCTCCCAGAGAATGCAAAAGCAGCATCACTCATGAGGCCTGGGGCTTCCTCGGTTCAGTGCAGCTGCCTTAGCCAGCGTTCAGCCTACGTAAAATATTTAGCCAAAAAAGAGGGGGGTAGAAAGGTTTAATTAACTAGCATGGTCAACTAGGAGGAAAATGCTGCAGTTATATTAAATAAAAAGGGACACAGAACTATGATTTTAATTTTGTGTTTTTTAAAAAAGGCATACATATTCATAGTAATAAAAACCAAGCATGGGCCGGCCCGGTGGCGCACTGCAATAGTGCGCCGCTTGGGAGCGTGGTGGTGCTCCCGCCGAGGGTTTGGATCCCACATACAGACCGGTTCCCGCTCACTGGCTGAGCGAGGCGTGGGAGCAACACCGAGGGTTGCGATCCCGTTGCCAGTCCCGGTCTGGTACAGGGGCGACACTGAGGGTTGCGATCCGTTGTCGGACACAGAAAAAGACAAAAAGGAAAAAAAAAAAAAAAAACCAAGCATGTACACCAAAATATTATCAGTGGCTATCTCTGAGTGGTGGTTTTCATTTTGTCATTTAAACTTTTCAATATTTACCAAATTTTCTAGGTAGAATCAAGAAAAAATACACATTTAAAAACAAAAAGCAGTTGGTCAGATAGCTTAGTTGGTTACAGCATGTTGTTATAACGCCAGGGTCAAGGGTTTGGATCCCTGTACTGGCCAGCCACCAAAAAAATAAAATAAAATGAATAAAAATAAAAACTAAAAGAGGCTGGCTGGTTAACTCAGTTGGTTAGATTGTGGTGTTGATAACACCCAAACACCAAGATCACGGGTTCAGATCCCTTTACCAGCCAGCTGCCAAAAAAAAAAAGATAAAACAAAAAGAAATTTCACTTCCTGAAATGATATACCTGAAATTCTAAGATTCATATATAATTATCAGAGCTGTCCTGTATTGTGTAATCGTGTGGCCAAATTCCAGTCCCAAATTGCTTTGGAAGGAACAGTTGCTCATGCAACTGCTAAGGTAAGTCGAGCCCAGCTGCTGCCAGCAGTGTGGTAAGCACAGGGTGGGAAATGACACACAGCCTGAATAGACACACCTCCCAGTTCCTGAGAGTGGCTCAATCCATCATAAACCAGAATTGCCACGGTCCTGATGAAACCTCATCAGCGAGTGGCACCAGGCCCACCTAGAAGCCTTCACTTCTGAGACGATGAGGCTTAACTGTTTAAGACTGCCTTTACATAAATGCAAAAAACATAAGAAAATTCTTAGACTCTTTGACATGTTTGTGATCTAACTGTCACTATGTGTGTAATCAGCGAGGCAGTGTAATTGTTAAAAGCACAGTCCGTGAAATCAAACAGGTCTAGTTTCAAGTTCTGGCTCCACCATTTCTAACCACACGTGCTTGGGCAAGGTTCGTAATCTCACAAGCCTCGGTTTATTCATCTTTCAGTGAGGCTGGCCACATCTACCTCCCAGGATTTCAATAAAATGGGAAAAAAAGTTGGATACCATATGTTCTCACACTCACTTAAACTTAAAACCTACATTCTTCAGAGCAACTTCCCAGCTATATAAACTGAGAGTGGTCACTGAGCCAACACCAAGCACTTGAATAGATGTTCTATGTTTTAAAGGATGCAGGCTCTGAAACAACTGTGTGAACTACATAAGATTTCTGGCGAAATCTTATCATTCTCCGAAATCATCTTCACTAAATCCATACTGAAAGGAACTGTGTTACAGCACAAATGAGTTAATGCCACAGATACAATGGAACTACATTAGAAATACAAAAGTTCACTCCTACACCCCCATACTGGCCTCATAATCAACTCAGAAAACATAGGATCAGTAAAGACATTGGAGCATATGTTAAAAAGAGGAAATATTTTAATAATGTCTCATACCAACAATAAATTCTCAGTGAAATTATGAAAATAATAAATGTTGAAAATACTTAACTTCAATACAATACAAATTAAATGTTGTAAGTATAATTATACACCAAACAAAATGACATAAAATGGGGAAAAAGTTGCAAATGCTGGTGAAAAAAGAAGAGAAAAATAATATTAAAATTCCACAAGAGTTAAGTTTTGTGGGTTTTTTGTTTGTTTGTTTGTTTGGTGGCTTGCTGGTAAGGGGATCTAAACCCTTGACCTTAGTGTTATCAGCACCATGCTCTCTCTTACCAAGTGAGCTAACTGGCCAGGCCCCAAGAATTAAGATATTTTTAAAACCCTGCTTCAAAAAGGGGGAACAACATGGTGTACTGCTTCCATAATACATAATTTCAGACAAACAGACCCAGTGCTGAATCCACTTACTCTCTGGGAAACAGCAGGTCAGTTATTTAACCATTTGGAACCTCAGTTTCAGCATCTACAAAATGGGACTTATTTAATGCTTTCATGACGGTGTGATGACCAGAGACACACAAAATATTTGGCACAGGGTACATCTGCAGTGTTCTGTATTGGTAGCTGGGAAAAAAACCAAAAACCCTAAAGGATCATGGTAACATAACAGGACATAGGCTATGCCATAAGAAAAGAGCCAGTGCCTCAAAAGCCAGACATCCACTGAAGGTCACAGGATATGAGATAATGGGTGACCCTGACCCTGATGACAGACATTCATATAAGCCCTATATCATTGAGGATCTGATGAAAACTAAGTCTATTCCACTCCCTGCATCCCCCACTCAAATTTCAGGAGGATCATGCACTCCTTGAAGCCATCCCTTGGACCCCACGATAAAAGTCAGGGGCTTCCTTGTACCAAACTGGATAGCTGATATCTTGAGCCAACTAACAGGCTTCATAAGGACACACTTCTTGGAAGAAAAGAAACCACCACTCTTGATAGTCTCTAAGGACCTAGTTTTAACAGCCAACTCCCTCCCACCACATTTAATCATTCTTTATCCTATCTATAAGAAATAGTGCTATACCTCTAAATAATAAAACATGGTCACAAAGAAAGCAGTTGTGACTAACTAACTAAAACAACAAAATAAAACATAAAACTAGTACTCTCTTTCCACTACATTTGCTTTAAAGTGTTCAGTTAAAGTTTCAAAGTAAAATATATGTACATAAAAAACCCATCTCCTGATGATACCAACACAGTTTATAAACTCAAAGATAATACCAAAGAATTGTTAAAAAAAAAATAAAATAAAAATAAAAATTATTCCTCAGAAGCAGGCAAGAGAACACACCCAGGGTCCTAGGCAAGGAGCTAAGGTCAATACCCCCCACCCCAAAGCAGGCAGGACAGCATGCCAAAAACACCACTTTTGGCCCACCACAGCCACAGCTGCCAAAAAAGTGGCTCAACACCACAGCAGCAGCCACAGCCACCATACAGGCAGCCTGCCAAACACTCAATAGCATTGACACAAGGAGAGTCACCAGCCAGAGAGACCAGAAATAGAAGAGGACATCTCTAACCTCAAAGCCCACTCCAGCATAAGAGAAGAAGCAACTGCTCTACCCAATAACCAGACATCAATGTAGAGATACTAGAAATGGGAAAAATGCAAGAAAATCTGACACAAAAAAATACAGTAATTCTCAAATACCAGACCCTATAGAGCAGGAAACCCTTGATGACTGAAAAGAAATTCTGAGCAACAATCTTAAGAAAACTCACTGACCTACAAGACTCAGTTAGACAACATAATGAAATGAGAAAAAATATCTAGAATATGAAAGAGGAAATTTACGAAGAGATTAATACCTTAAAAAAGAATGTAGCAAGGAACTTAAAGATTCACTCAACAAAATAAAAAAACACAACTGAAAGCTCTAGCTACAGGCTAGAACAAGCAGATGAAAGAACTTCTGATCTTGATGATAGTCTTTTTAAGATAACCCAGGTGAACAAAAAAAGGAAAAAAAGAATTTAAAAAAAAAGAAGAAAATCTAAGAGAGCTAGCAGACAACCTTAAGCATACAGACATTCAAATCATGAGTGCTCCAGACGGGGATGAGAAAGGAATAGTCATAAAAAAACTATTCAATAAAATATCAACAGAAACTTCCTAGGTGTAAGAAGCACAGACCTTCAGATCCAGGAGGCTCAAAGATGACCAAACAGATTCAACTCAAGAAAGATCCTCTCCAAGACACATTATAGTCAAACTGGCAAAGCTCAAAGACAAAGAGAAAATCTTAAAAGAAGCAAGAGAAAAGCATCAAGTCACCTATAAGGAAGCCCCTATCCGACAATTAGCAGACTTCTCAACAGAAACTCTAAAGGCCAGAAGAAAATGAGATGATATATTCAAAACACTAAAAGAAAAAAACTGCCAGCCAAGAATACTATACTCAGCAAGTTTATCCTTCAGAAATGAGGGAAAAATAGTGTATTTTCCAGACAAACAAGAAATGTGGGATTTCACCACCACACGACCAGCCCTACAAGAAATCCTCAAGGAAGTCCTGCATCTGGAATCCGAAAAACGATAATCACTACCATGAATACACAAGAAAGAACAAAACCAACTGGTAGATCAAAAATGCAAATGAGAAAGAGAAAGAAACCAAATCTTACCACCACAAAGAGCCACACTGACAATGTAATAATGCCCCTACTTTATTTCTGATTTTAGTAATTTGAGTCTTCTCTCTTTTTTCTTGGTCAGTCTACATAATGGTTCGCAAATTTTGTTGATCTTTTTAAAGAATCAACTTTTGGTTTTGTTGATTTGAAAATAAAGATATTGTTTTTTAATTCCCTGTTTCATATATTTCTGCTGTGATCTTTATTTTCTACCTATATTTGCTTTTGATTTAGTTTGCTCTACATTTTCTATTTCCTTAAGGTAGAAGTTTACATTACTGACTTAATATTTTTCTCATTTTTAATATAGGTGTTTACAAGGATAAATTTTCCTCTAAGCATTGCATGAGCCCTACATCCTATTAATTTTGATATGTTATGCTTTGTTCTTTATCTCAAAGTACTGTCTAATTTCCCTGTGATTTTTCTTTTTACCCATTGCTTATTTAAGAGAGTGTTGTTTAATTTCCACACATTTGTGAGTTTCCTAAATTTCCTTCTGTGATTGTGGTCAGAGAACATATTTTCTATGATCTTAGTCTTTTTAAAGAAAAAATTTAAACAAACAAAAAGTTCATGGAAAGATTTCCATTATCTTTCAATTCTATCTTTCTATGAACTTTTTGAAGTGCCCTTGTGTTTATATTGTTTCTTTGATATTTTACCTAATATGTTGCTAAACCTAGACATTTAATTTCTCTGTTCTTGATTTTTTTATTAAGTGGACTAATTGAGTTACTTAGAAATTAATTTGCCTTTGAAAATTTGTTAATCTCCCTCTGTTGAAATTAATTTGATATTTGCAAGCTTTTGGAAGACTTTAGAGAACTATTTCAAATAACTGTAGAGATTATAAACTGAAATATGTATATTTTAATAAGTTCTACATCTCCAGTTTTTGTGAAAATTTGAAGCCCTACTTTCTACAGAGTATTTTGTTATTCATCTATTATCCAGTTTATGTATTTGTTATTTGAACAAATAAATGTGTATATCCTTAAAAAAATTAAAATTAAATTAAAAAATAAAAATTATACCTCAGGAAATAGGATGTCACCTTAAGTTCAAAACCTCACCTAATCTCATATTACACACAATAATCTTAGTTTATTTTGAATAATGAAATAATGTTTGGGAATGTAACCTTTACTAGCTTTGGATGCTTATAGGTCACTTGACAAAACTGGTTAACAAAAAGGATTTAAAAAAAACTAGATTTAACAATTATTTTGGGAGGTTACACCTAACATAGGAAATATGAGATATTATTCGCCCCCCCCACACACAAGATGACCAGTAAGGGGATCTTAACCTTTGACTTGGTGGTGTCAGCACCACGCTCTCCCAAGTGAGCTAACTGGCCATCCCTATACAGGGATCCAAAACCTTGACCTTGGTGTTATCAGTGCCACACTCTCCCAAGTGAGCCATGGGCCAGCCCCTGTATACTATTTTTAAAGGCCTTTTAAATATTTTAAAAAGCAATATGGATTTTGGGTTTTTACATGGATAATGGAATAGGCCTACTTATCCCTCCTTCCCTATAAATCCTCATTAAAATGATAGTAAAGAGAAAAAGATATAAATCCATAAGGACAAAAGAACAGAAAATATATTGGGGCAGACAATAGACATCAGGGCTGTTCTGGAAGCTGGAAAGCAGAGATGACTGCAGAGTAGAGCAGAGCAGGCTAGAACCTCACTGCCTGAGATGCAAGCAAAAAGCCAGCTGACTGTTACAGAAAGGCTCAGGAAGTGCAGCTTCCAGTTACTTGGAAAGACAGGGTGAGAACTGAAAAGAGAGGGACTGGTTAAAAGTCTGTATTAAAAAATAGTTAGGTGCTGGACAGTTAGCTCAGCTGATTAGAGCACAGCCTTACAACACCAATGTCATGGGTTCAGATCCCCATACCAGCCAGCTGCCAAAAATAAATAAATAAATAAACAAACCTTTATGAACTCGAAATGGACTAAAGGCCTAACAGCATGACCTGAAACTATAAAATTCCTAGAAGAACACATAGGGGGAAAGATTCATGACATTGCATTTGGCGATGATTTCTTGAATTTGACACCAAAAGCACAGCTAACAAAAGCAAAATAAATAAATGGGACTACATCAAACTTAAAAACCAAAGGAAACAACCAACAAAGTTAAAAGACAACCTACAGAATGGGAGAAAATATTTGCAAACCATATATCTGATAAGATGTTCAATGTGCAGAATATATAAACAACAAAAAAATAAACAACACAATTTAAAAATGGGCACTTGAATAGACATTTCTCCAAGGAAGTTGTAAAAATGGTCAACAAGCACATGAAAAGATGTTCAACATCACTAATCATCAGGAAAATGTGAATTAAAACCACAATGAGATATCAACTCACTTGTTAGAAGGCGACTATAAAAACAGCAACAAATAAATAGAAAATAACAAGTGTCGACAAGGATCCAGAGAAATTTGAACCCTTGTACACTGTTGGTGGAAGCGTAAAATGGTATAGCCACTATGAAAAAGTCTGGCAGTTCTCAAAAAATTAAAAATAGAACTACCATATGATCCAGCAATCCCACTTCTGGTAGGAAAGTTCCAAAAGAATTGAAAGCAGGGTCTCGAAGAGATATCTCCACTCCCATGTTCACTGCAGCGTAATTTACAACTGCCAAGTGGTGGAAGCCACCTAAATGTCCATTGATGGATGAATGGATAAAGAAAATGTGATATGTACATACAATACATAGTGGAACAGTGGTCACCACGGGCTGGAGAGAGGGGTAAAAGGATAATTGTTATTCAGTGGGTATATAGAGTTTCAGTTATGCAAAATTAAAAAGTTCTAGAGATCTTCGTCCACAACAATGTACATTTAGTTAACACTATTGTAACAAGGACTTAAAAATTGTTAAGATGATAAATTTTCTGTTATATGGTTTTTATCACAACAAAAATATAGGGATATTATCCTGGGTGTGCCCAATGTAATCACTAGGGTCCTTAAAAGTGGAAGTGGTGTTAAGATGATAAATTTTCTGTTATATGGTTTTTATCACAACAAAACTATAGGGATATTATCCTGGGTGTGCCCAATGTAATCACTAGGGTCCTTAAAAGTGGAAGTGGTAGACAGAAGAGGAGGTCAGAATGATGCAATGTGAGAAATATTTGGCCCATTGCTGTTGACTCTGAGATGAAAGAGGGCCATAAGCCAAGGAGTGCAGCCAGCCTCTAGGAACAAGCTTGAGAACTATTTTCCCTTTGAGCCTCCAGAAGAAAACGCAGCCTGCTGACACTTTGATTTTAGCCTAGTAAGACCCACATCAGACATGTGACCTACAAAATTGTAAGAGAAATTTGTTTTAAGTAAAAAAAAAAAAAGATAGAAGGAAAAAAAGAAAAGAGAGGAAAAGAAAAAGGAAAAAGGCAGTTTTATTAAAACCCCAGATCCTCTCCCCGACCTGGTAGCTCCAAACATCCCTACTCCCATTATGGGAGGGAGTACACTCTTCTGTAATACTTCAGACTCAGGGACACCAACATAAGGCTGAAACAGAGGCATTAAGAGCTAAGCATTTAAAGGCTTGGATGATAACTCTGGCTCCTTTCCCCTATATGGCTCCCCCAAATCCTCACAGGTAAGCTTACATCCCACAAAAAAGTAAACAGATGATTCCTTTTTGGAAAAACTGAAAGGTCCAAGAAAACATATCTGCAGATTCTGATATGTGGGTCTCACCCACTGAAAGGACAAAATTCCTGCCCAAAGACTCTATGGGTAAAGCCCATCAAGTGACAAATTTTCAGTCTGCTTATTATTGTCTCACTCTTAAATATGAACAGACAACTAAATCCTCACCATTCATTTGACAAAGCCTCTAACATTAAAGTCAGGATCAAAACAAGCAGATTAAAAAGGGGGCACACAACATAAAAAATACAAAGAGCAGAGGAAAACAGTAAAATAATTCAATTCATATCCTCAAAGAAAAAGACTAAATATTGTATCTGTGAAACAAAAACAGAATCCTATCTTTAAAAAGGAAATAGAGCCTTCCCCCTGAGGAGCAAGATGGCGACGGGTCTGGAGCGGGCATGCCAGAGGACAGAGAGAGCCTGAGAAGTGTGCGCTGTGCTGCCAGAGTACTATTTGCATTTCCAAGAGCAACAAAAAA
>NW_007727430.1:414997-415871 GCF_000696425.1 Galeopterus variegatus
ACTGCCTCCATTTTCTCCAGGGGGGGGGCGGAGTAGGCCGGCTCAGATCGGGCAAGCCAGCCATCTTCACATGGTGCAGCTCCTCACTGAGCTGTGCCACTTGTGTGCCTCAGCGCAGGGCCCCCCAATGCCTGTGGACCGGCCACCAATCCCACTCCACCCGCGGATCTCTGGCAGGGCTGGTGGCATGGGGAGCCCCTGGCCAGCGTCAGGAGGGCAGGGAAGAGGATCCCGGCCAGACTGTCACTCCACCACACCTGGGGCTTCGAACCCAGGTAAACTCCCTGCTTCCAGGAGGCAGATACCATCTCTGTGGCCTTCAGTTCGGAAAAACCCCAGACTGATTTCTGGTTGGGAGAGGGGTGACCAGGGTGCCCCCGAGCCCGCTTGATCCTGCCGGAGAGCTGATGGCCTGAGGGGGCAGAGCCGGCTCACACCGGGGGGATTCAAAGAGGAACTGTGTGCTGTGGGATCCTCCCCCAGGGGGCTCGTGCCCTGGTGTGGGAGATAACTCAACCACACAGGGGGCCGCAATACCGGGTGGAAGGTGGGAGGCCCAGAGAGGACCTTGACCAGGGCCGCAGGAATGCCCTTCGGGACCGGGCGGGGCTGAGAGACGAAGATTGCAGAAGACACGCCCCAGCCCTGTACTGAGCGCACAGAGAGGGGAGGGGTCCGGCAAAGGAGGAGGAGTCTCGGAAAAAAAGACGCACCCTCCGGGAGGCCCCATCGTGTGCACACGGAGAGGGGAAACGCCCGGATAGTGAGGCAGAGACTTACAGATCTCACACAGCCTGTCGGGTGGGCAGGACAGGATCCAGCTGCCAGGGCCAGAACTCAAGGATCAGGGAGAACTCCCAGAGCTGACCAGAGA
>NW_007727430.1:416849-417196 GCF_000696425.1 Galeopterus variegatus
ATACTCTACCCTGCAAGGCTGTCCTTCCGAAATGAAGGGCAAATAGTATATTTCTCAGACAAACAAAAACTGCGGGAGTTCACCACCACACGACCACCCTTACAAGAAATTCTCAAGGGAGTACTGGGATTGGACCCTGAAAGATAATTACCTTAGCAATAATAATCCAAGCAAAATCAAACCCCACCAGTATAATAAAAATGACAATCATGAAAAGAAAACAAACAAACAAAAACACTAGCTGCAACCTAAGGAACCAATGAACACAGAAAACAGCAAAACAGAAAGTAAGGAACAAATGACACCTAAGACAACCAAGCAACCAATAAAATGCTAGGAATAAATCG
>NW_007727431.1:0-630 GCF_000696425.1 Galeopterus variegatus
TACATCTGCATCAGCACTTGCTGTTTTCCTTTGTACTCTGATGTTTTGGAGACTGCTTCTTTTCTTAAATCTTATTAAGATTCAGACTTTTCTTCTACAATGTCTTTACATCTCTCAGCCTTCACAAATTGAAGACAGTTGGGGCCTTGCTTTGCATGAGGCTTTGGCTTAAGGGAATGGTGTGGCTGGTATGATCTCCCATCCAGACCACTAAAACTTTCTCCATCTCAGCAATGAGACTGCTTTTTAATCATTCGTGTGCTCACTGGAGTAGCACTTTTCATTTTCTACCAGAACTTTTAATTTGCATTCACAACTTGGTTAACTGGCACCAGAGGCCTGGCTTTCAGCCTCTTGCACCAAACATGCCTTCCTCTCTAGCTTAATCGTTTCTAGCTTTTGATTTAAAGTGAAACATGTGTGACTCTTCTTTCACATTAGCACTTAGAGGCCATTGTGGGGTTATGAATTGCCCTAACTTCAGTTTTGTTGTGTCTCAGGGAAGAGGGAGTCCTGAGAAGAGGGAGAGTAAAGGGGAATGTCTGGTTGGTGAGCAGTTAAAACACACGCATTTATCAATTAAGTTTGCCATTTTATATTGTTGCAGTTCCCACGACCCCCCCCAAAAAA
>NW_007727431.1:1404-11840 GCF_000696425.1 Galeopterus variegatus
AAAAAAGATCGCTGATCACAGATCACACTAACATTTACAACAATAATGAAAACATTTGAAATATTACAAGAATTACCAAAGTATGACACAGAGACACAAAGTGAGCAAAAGCTATTGGAAAAATGGTGCTGGTAGGCTTACTCCACACAGGATTGCCAGATACCTTCAATTTGTAAAAAAAAAAAAAAAGCAGTATCTGCAAAGTGCAATAAAGTGAAGCACAATAAAACAAGGTATACCTGTAGTTATTTTTAATTGAAGACCTTGCCTTCAGGTCTACTGCAAAATTTCTGTTCATAGCCATGAAACCTCTATACATGGAATGATAAAAAAAAAATTCTATGAAATTAGTTTTCTTTAGACATCAGGATGGTGTTATTGGTACAAGCAGAGCCAACTTTCATTCAAAAAAACACAGTCGTCCTTTGTACTCATACTTCCTTTTTCATGGCAGTCCATTTGTATGTGCACCCCCTAACACCTGAAGGTGAAACATCTCTTCCTTGTGTTTATTCCCTTTGTAGTCTATTAAAAACCAAAAAAATAGGGACAGTTAACTAATGAGGCTACTAACACAGGACATTTGGGATGTGATCTCCTGAAACAGAATTCAGTTTTCTACCCAAGAGCATGGCACCAGTGGTATGAAGTTTAAGGCAACTGCAGAGGAGGTAGGCCACACAGCACAGAACAAGGAGATAATTTGGGAGAGTTAGAGTTGTGAGCTGCTTCACACGTCACACCTCTAAGACAGTCACCTAAATGATATCTCCACATACGGGAAGCCCTAACACAATGTTCCTCCACTGGAAAAGAAGATGCTATCTCAGTAAAGGCCTGGCTTGTCAAAGCAACCAAAAATTCCACATTAGCACTTTTAATAGAACTCTGACTAATACAAAAGAGAGAGAGAGAAAGAGAGTTTTTTTTATTTTTATTTTTTTTATTGTCTCCACCCCATCACAATTTAACAAGAATAGATTTTATTTCAGGCCTTATATTTCTGCCCCCAGACTTTTCTTTGCAGCCACAGCTATTTCACCTTTGGCACACTGATTATATGGCCCTATTTTGTGATTCATGCACACCTGCATGTCCATGACACCAAAGAGATCTTTAGCTAGGTGGTCGTGGAAATGGCAAACCAGAACCATGGCATTTGATCTCCAGCGAATGAACGCATGCTTTTCTCTTCCCATAAACATCCTTGCTCCTGCGGTTTCATCTCCATGAAACAGAGTACCTAAACAGCCTGAGCTGAGTCTCTCTGGCCTTCAGTTGTGGATTTTCACTTGTGTCAATCACTGACTAATGGCACTGAGTCCTGCTATATCTTCTTTGCCAGCATATCACACGATTGGCATGCTGAAATGATGTGTGTCCCTGGGTGACACAAGCATTGGAGAATAACCTTTAAGGCTTGGAAGTACAAGCAGCCTCTCAATTGTGAGGAAAGAAGCTTGTTAAAAACCCACAGAAATTGTGTTTTGTTACTGGAAACATGCATTTTCACCGATTATTGATGCTCACATACCTTAGGACCAAAACTGTAGCAGGTTGGGCTGTGAGTAAACTATTTCAGTTCAAGTTGCTGAGCTCAGAGTATTAATTGCACTGAATATTATCAGAATGAAAGAGGAACGATGGAGGACTGAGTCCTCTTCATCATTAATATAACTGAGTGATTATAGACCCTTTCCCTAGTGAAAATCAGACAGTAACTGGTCATCAAAATATAAAATAGAATCCTGAAGAAGTCTTGCACAAGATCTGTGTTTGGTAGTTAAGAATAGCAAGGTTAATTACAGAAGGGAGGGACAGAAACAGGAAAGCAGCAATCGCACCAAACAGAAGTTGCTACAGCGGTAGCTCTAAAATAATTGGTAACAGGGGCTGATCGTGGAGCTGTCAAAACATTAACCCTTGAGTGCTGTTGGTTGGAGAGGATTACAGAGTGGAGAGAGAGAGAGAGAAACCTAAAAGCGTAAGTCACTGGTGTTTTCAATTCACATTCATCTTGTATTGCTGTAATGAAAGATAACATCTTGTCAATCTGAACCAATAATACTGGTCGATGTATGACTAAGCCTCCTTAAATTTAGGATGTCTGATATTCGAACATACTTAATGCAATTCTGTCTCATTGTTGTTCTCTGACAAGCACTGAATACTATAATAAAAGTGGAGTGTTTATGTCTAAAAGTTAAGAAAATAAATTTTACAGTAAAAGTCTAAATAAACCCTAGTTAGTGAATTTTCTAATTATATGTCTACAATTTGTAACAGTATCACAGGCAGAATCTTGTAATACTACTTAAGAAAATAATAATAACTGTTTAAAGATATGTTAAAGTTAACACCAAAACATTTAGAACAAGTTCATAATAAAATTAACCTTTGCTTACAATAAGTTTTTTAAACATCTCTTTATGTTCAGGGTTTTTTTTTTTTTTTTCCACTTTTGGTCATACCTTATTATATACACAGAGAAATTTAAGCTCAAGAATCAAGATTAGCACTGAGAAATAAAATATTTAAAACTGGAAATAGGTTTCTAAAGGAAGCTTTGTCATTCTCTTCTTAATGTGTCTTGGATTAATTTTTGTGAAATGTCTGCATTTGCTGAAAAATAGAAGTGAGGGCTACCTCAGCCCTGTGGGTATCTGCTGTCCCTCATAGAAGTCTCATAATTTTGGGCTTTCTGGTTGGCTCAGTTGGTTAAAGCACTGCCTTGTAAAACCAAGGTCAAGGGATTGGATCTTCATAACAGCCAGCCGCCAAAAAAAAATTTTTTAAATAAAATAATAAAAATTTAAAAAAAAAAAAGAACTCAGAATTTCATCAGTGCTTACTTTATTACTATTACTGTGATTATTACCGTCATCATTAGTAAGTATTACTTGAGCATCTACTATATGACAGGCATGGACTGCAGTATTTATATGCATGAATTAAAACTTGTAACTCATATTATAATTCTTATCTAAAAGATGAGAGAACTAAGGATAAAGAAACTTTAGTATTTCACTGAAAGATACACAGTGACCATTCACAAACAGCAGAACTAGGATTCAACTGTAGAAATTCATACTTTTTCCAAAAACATCGTGGGATTTCTTATTTAAATTTTTCTAAACTCCAACTTCCTTAATACCATTAACATTAAGTAACTGAATTTATTTTTAATATTCAGAGTTAAGTTACTCATAATAATGTTTTTTATATTTCTTAACTTGAAGCCCAGTTTTAAGAAGTTGCCCAACCTTGCATGTATTGTGATTTCTTCAATGATGAAAACCTGTAGTAGCCCCTAACCTCATAGCAAATGACGGGGTTCAGGACCTACTACCCCCACAAAATGGCACTTTGTCATAGTAAATATTTTAAGCTGAAGGAATTTGAGAAACAACATGTACGGTAAAGTTTCTCTGACCATCCGCCCACCCTTCTCCCCTAAAGCAGGTCATAAAACCTGACCTTCCTCTGAAGCAGACCATAAGACCCTCTTATGAGATGTGCCTTCCCTATACATGGAGGAAAGGAACAGATTATCTCTAAGAACAACGGGACACAGAGAAAAATCTGAACAAATGGGCCTTACTAAGTTCTCCCAGTTTTTTACCATTACATCACACTCTTTACCCTGTCGTAATTCTCCCCAAATGTTCACTCTTCAGCAAACCTAGTATAAAAATATATAGGTTTAACTGTTTTTTCAGGTCTTCCTTTTCTTGTGAAGACTTTTCAAGTCACATAAAACTTATAATAAATACATTTGTATGGTTTTCTTTTGTCAATCAGTCTTTTGTTTTAGGGGCCTCAGCAATGAACCCAAGACGAGTAAAGAGAAAAATATTTTTTTCCTCTCCTACACAAACATGTTCTAGAGATAGTGGGATGAATACTTATTATTAAGAAGTACAGTGAGGGGTTGTAAACTGTCCCCTAGTTGACCCAATTCTTCTTTATACAGTTGGTGTGTGAGACAAAAAAAAAATGTAATACATGTTCTTCGTTCTCAGAGAGTTTCTGAATCAGATCAGGTAGCCTTCAGCAACATGCATTGGTTTACTTGTTTTATGTGGCATTCTTTGCTTGTCTGCTCTGACTTCCATTCCCCACCCCTTTCTCTGCTCTGCTGTGCTCCAGATCGTAGGAAACCACATTTGTCAGATGCTGCTGCCTTCTATCTGCTCTGCAGGCTCTGCGGATGGGATGCACTGGAGGGAGTTTGGAGGGAGGCAGTGGTGAGAGGTCAGGGTACTTCTCTCAACCTCTTTATATACTTAGAGCAGCTGCATGTCCTCTGTCATTCTGGTCCCTGTTGGACTGCCCCTCTGTCCACTATCCCGTTTTCCACCTGGCAGCTCCCCACCATGGGTCTAGCTCCCACTGGATGGCCCCAGCTGCTGGGCTTTGGCCAGTACATCCCAACATTTGCAGGCCCCAGGGCAACAGAATAAAAAGAAGCCCATACATCTATGTCTAATGTTTCAAAGTTAGAAATCAAATGTAAACTGTTAAAGTATTTCCTCCCCCCCCCCTCCTTTTTTTTCTATTTTGACAAATGTATCTTCATAATGACACTTTAAAAAACAAGTCACTTGCTTAGGAATCCACAGGGTAAATACCCACTTTCTCTTACTCAGTAGGTAGGGGAGGGGAGGGGGGAGATTCTTACTTCCATACCCAAGGCTTGGCTACTCATCCAGCTATCAGTCCTCCCTGTGCCCCACTGTCAAAGAACTGCAAGAATCCTTTGAATGGGGCCACTAAGAAGTCCTTACACCAACTCATCTGAGCCAACAATTCTCTGCCCACAGATACCTTCAGTCTTCAGCCTGGCTGGTATTGCCTTTTTAAGTTCCTCGAAGAGACCTGAGGCTGGAAGTCCAGGTTCAGATTCAGAATTTTCAGACTCTTAAGCTTCAGGCTTGCAGCCCATCCCACTTCTGTTTCTCTCAGCTCCACTCCATGCTGTAAAGAGCCTTGAGGACCTTCACACCTCAGACCTCACAGCCAAGCTCTGTCTACCTCCTCCCCGACATGAAAACAGAGCCCCCTCATGGCTCTATGCTCCTGTGCTGCTCAGGGGAAGTAGATCCAGGAAAAAGACCCATTCAGACCCTGCAGACAAACTTCACCCATTTGGGATAGAGAAAACCAAGAACCGACCTAGCTGGAACATGATGAGGAAGGGGATAGGAGTATGGGGTCTGAGTGTTTATGTCTTCTTGACCCAGAAGTTTCTTCTGTAGGAAAGAACAGGCTGGGAAAGAACGGAGTGGGGTCTTCTAAAATGTAGAACCCAGAGCAGATTTTTATCTTGCCCAGGTCTAAGAGTTCTACCAGTTTTGAAGATGCTCCCAGGATGGTGGTGGTGTTATCTTTCTACTGTTCCTAATCTCTTAGTTACATCACTCTCCCATTTGTCTCCTCAGCTTTTTTCTCACCTGTTTAACCCATTCCCTATATTAAATCCCTTCTCCTGGAAACACCTAGAGATGTTTCTGTTCTCCTGACTGCACCCTGATTGAAATAGCTTGTTTAAAAACTTTTTAAGTGTTAGATGGCTGTGATGTTTTCTGTGCACTGGTGGTCGAATTCATCTGAACTAAACGGAATAGCCCCATTACAAAGACAGATTCAGAGGTATAACATGTTTTCTGACAATCTAAATCTTTTCCTAACACATGCATATTCCATAAGTCATATCTCAAAAGGCATTATATATTTAGCTGTACCTAAATTTGCATGTGGAGTTACAAGGTAAATAGGACAGATGGAGAAAAATAGAAGTGGAATATTTCAACATGCCAGGCAGAGGGGCAGGAAAGTGATAGTGATTCAACTAAATGCTGTCTCTTACCTAATATAGAGCCTTTGATGGCGAGCTGCAGCCTTTGGGTTCTCTACAATCCACTCTGACACTTCCCACATTGGATCTTTTTCACGTGTCATTATACTAGGGCAGTGTACTGCTAGCTCTTAAAATAAGACCTACACATATGGTACTTATATAATGGAGATAAAACACGTGCAGTGGAGCTGGAAATGTTCACATTCAGTTTCTTGATAATGCTTGAAGAGAGATACTGCCTGGGTTACATAATGATTCAATTCCTAGGTTAGTTGATTTTTACTTTTTTTTTTTTCCTGGAAGGCACAAGAATTTGAAGTATATCTGATTCTCTATCTTTGCCCCTTTTTGATAAGAAGAAAGATTTTATGTTTTTAAAAAACCCTAATTTCAGTGATAAACTTATATTCTGTATCACTTTGTTCAATTCATCACTAATAACATCATTACTAAGAGCAATTAAGGATCTATTTGGTGACGTTCTGTCATTCCTGTGTCTGTGCTTTTGCTTCTATCTCTGTTACTGCAGCAAGCCTGCTCTGAGTGACCTAGTAGATGCTGCCAAGATTTGGCAACAGAGGGAAAAAGGAAAGTAATCAACTTTACTGCTTGTTGTTACTAAAAACTGAGCCATTTCCAATTATCCATGTCAGTAGAGGCAAGGATCTTTGAAATCCAGATCTAATCTATAAATAATCAGGTAACAAGAGAAACAAAACAATGGAGCTTCATTCGATCAATAGTTGCAGTCTTTTCCTGTATTTTTAGTTGAAATTTCTAACGCAGTCATTATACTGCCTTCCAATTGAAAAACTGATCAAGCCTTACGTCAGGACTGCAGCTGCTAGAGCTGTATTGAGGAACTTGGCTTTCATTTTTAGGTAAATGGACATCTTGCTACCCCCATCTTCATACTGAACTTCTTTTAGCAGACAATGCAGGAAGAGCAGGTAGAGAACCCAGGGCCAGGCTATCTAGGTAATCAAAAGGAGAGTAGACAAGCTGCTCAAAAGGCCAAGAAAAAGATCATACTACCTGGGAACAATAATGTTTAGCACCTTAAATACACCCAATAGAGGGAGGGGAGATTGAGAGGTGACTGCAGGTGTCAATATACCCTAAGAGCAGATGCTGCCACATACAAGCACCAGGGCAGGGAACACAGTTCCCCCAATACTTGAACCTGAGCTAGTAAAGGTGGGTAATATTCTACCTTTACTTTTGACAGTCACTGGACCATTTTTAATGGGACCAAAGAAGAAAAGTCAATAACCTATAAACCATATAATCAACCTCAATGCCATGAAGAATTGATTGTTCATATTTATTGTCTCCAATTTTTTGTTCAGTTCCAAATGTTGACATATTCCTTATTCACATGTGGGAGCCAGATAACTAAAATATGTCTATGACTGAGGAAAGCTTGCTGACATCTTAGAGGGAAATCTGAGAATGTATGCCCTACTCGATAGACTCGTAGCATCATGTTTACATATGTAAAATGGTTTATAATGCCTTCCAGCTAGTCTGTGTGGTTATGTCTTTTTTATTGTTTCTGTTGGCATTTGACCTAAACAATAAATAATGTGTTGTTCGTGACTACCACCAAACCTGGAGCATTTTGCCATAATTTCTGTATTAACTAAGTTAATGAATATCCAAAGTGAGACAGGGTTATTATTGTTAATAACTGTAATAAGTACAACCGACAGAATTGAACTGAAAATTTCAAAGATTTAAAAAGACCCATGAAGGTTCCTCGTGGTGAATAATTAGTATGAATGCTTATTTGCTAGCCGGGTTGCATTAAAAACAAGAGATACTCTTTCTGTCTCATCGTTTTTTAATCACTCATTTTATCTTTGCTTCTTTATCCCACTTCTCTCCATCTCCAAAATGCACATTTCGGGACATGGAAACATTTTTTTTCAAGTGTTAATATGAATTGATGTCTTCCTTAGAAATAATTAGAGCCCTACACATGTCAGAAAATTACGGGACAGAGTGTCTTTCAGCTCAAGTAATGTTCCAGCACAGGAGGCGATAAAAACGCATTATCTGAAAATTACTCCATGTAAAGTGAATAGGCATGTTCTCACTTTAGTTCTTCGGAAACAGATGGCCACTCTCTTAGTAATAAAAATAATTCTCCTTACTTACCAAGCTTTTCTTTCAAAATATAGTCACTTGAATTATGTCCTGCTATCCTCATACCATTTCTATAAGGGAGAGAGATGAAGACTTGACACTTCATGAAGCCAACAGCAGAAAAGTCCAAACCCAACCTCTGAACTTGTCATCTCTTTCAATGGATCTCATATCTCCATAGATCCCACATTAGGACTAAGATCGATCCATTTATAGACATTGTTCCTTTATGTAGAAATTTGCTGCTGCCTTTAAAAAAGGTGTAAAAATGCATGTCAACAGGATAAAATCAGAGTTTAGTTATACCACAGGCTTCCAGTATACTCTTGCCATATTGAAGCATTGTTTAGCCAGACTCCCATCCTTCTCAGATGTTCATGCAGCCTAATTAATGAAAAACTGCACTAACTTGATCTGTAGTGGAAACTGCTGAGTTTGGTGGTGTAAGACTGGCCCAAGAGCACGAATCTTACTTGCTGGGAAGGCTCATCTCACAAAGACCAGGAGACAGAGTTCGATGCAATAACACAAGAGGTTTTTATTTTCAGCATACTGAAGGTCACCCCGTTTTCAGGACAGAAGCGGCCCCAAGCTCTTAACTCAAGCATCTTTTCTACAGTTTGGTAGGCAGACTTTGGTAACAGGCTGGGTTGTATGCCGTTTATTGGCCACTTTAAGCAATTTTTAAAACCATTGGGCTTTTAGCTTTTGGCAGGCTAAAAGGAAGGACTGAGGTATTGACTAACGGTCCACCCCTCCTCTTTCCTCCCTTGGTGTCCAAAGATAAGGTAATCAGGTGAGCATATTCCCTTCCTGGAACAGGGTGAACTTTGGGCTCTTTGGACAGTCCCTTCCCCCTGGCAGCGGAAAGTCCTAATCTTCTGGCGAATAGAAGGTCTTAAGCACCTGGTTTTGTTTACCATAAAGGTTGGGGGTTATCTCTACCTCCACAGTGGCAACCCTTGGTGCTGTGAGTATTGTCGTTGTGATGGTGGAGGTCATGGTTGTTTCCAGTGGAGTTTGTTTGCTAATGTGTGAAGTCAACAGAACCAATATATATCAGCCCAATAAATGCTAAGGAAATTCCACTCTGTAAATGACTTCCTGCTTTCCATTAATTTCATACCACGGACCACTTAGAAAAGCTTAAGGAAACTTCTACTTCAAAAAAACATGCTTTGAGAAGGCTTTTGGATATTAAGCTGCTAAAAGTATATTTATTTCCTACCATTAAGATATGATGGAGGCAAAAGTGATAGGTCTGAATTTTTTTTCCTCAGCAATCAGGTTACTAAAGCTGGGGGTGGGGTGGGGGAATATTGGTTTTCAGAGGCCTTCAATGAGAGGAGAACAAAGCATTTCCTAAAGGTAGCTCACAAATCACATAAGATGAACCCAGAAAGAAGGGCACCCATTGGTAATTGGGAGTTCTTTAAAATGATAGAAGTAGCCAAGCAAATGAATACTAGAAATTCACCTATAGTAGAACTCAAAATAGAAAATTAAGTTTTGTTTATGAAGCATATTTTTAAATAAGAAAAATACATTCAAAATAGATTTCTCTCAAATTACGTTTTTCACATTTCATTTCTGCCATTTTTTTTTTCCTGATATAGAGTGAAAAGAATTTGCCCTTACAAAAAGAGCTCATAATTTGAATTTCTACTTCACCACTTACCGAGTATGATTCCTTTTGTTACTTAGCCTTTTGGAGTTTCTGTGTCCTCACAATCGAATCACAAGAGACCACACATGTAGGCACTCAATGGTACTAAATTCTTTCCCTTTGTAAAAGAAAAAACTGCACTGTTGCACGTGGCAAGGAAGACTTTTCATTTCAGTAAGAGAGAGAGACTATTTCAATAGGAGAGAGATTGAATTCAACTCTGCTGAAACAAAAGGCAGGAGTGTTCTTAAATGCTGGGTGAGCTAATGGAACACTGCCCGAGGACAGCAGAGGGGGGTTGGTCCATGTGATTAGGCCATCTGTGTTGGCTAATTGCTACACTCCAGCCCTCCTGCAGAGGCAGTGAGACAGGGGCACTATCTTTCTTGATAATTCCATTTCAGTGTGATGGCTCCCAGGTCCTTGAGAAGGACATTTCTGGTTTGAAGAAGATTTACGTCTTGAAGGTGCAGAGATTAGAAAGAGATTACATCTGCAAGTTCTCTAAAGTAAATACTTTGAAAAAAGGGAGATGGGACCTGATCAGGAGGAAGTTATGTCAAGCTGAAGGGAAAGTTAAGGCCATCTCGGTCACCCTTACTCTTACTTGCAATGTCCCTGCAACGACCCTCATATCCAACATTTTTCCTTCTCACAAAGTTTTGGTGTCTATCCAGTTCTTCCTATATCATCCAGTCCCTTTGGAGTTCATATCATCTCAAACTTGTCTTTCCTTTTTTTTTTTTTTTTTTTTTTTTTTTT
>NW_007727431.1:12441-55953 GCF_000696425.1 Galeopterus variegatus
TTTTTTTTTTTTTTTTTTTTTTTTTTTTGCTCATTTTTACTCTGTGTCTTCTCCCCTAAAAATAATAGACATTACTTCAAAACTGCACATAAAACTGACCTCTCTCTTCAGGACCCTCTGTTTAATGGAAGGCCTGGGAAAAGTGGCTTTTATTTTTTAATAGTTTTGGATTTTGTTTAGTCATAATATAAGACATTATCACTAGTTTAATAGTGGTCACCTCCTGTGAATTAAGATTATTTTCTGAGAGATATTTTCCTTGACCTCAGAGGGCTTTCTACAACCCGAAACCTCTCTACTCAATAATTGCTATCATGGCTCTGGCTCTAATACGGTCCCACCTTGGACTTTAATCTGCTTTCAGTTTTTCTTTCTGTTCTGTTTTTTTTTCCAATAATCTTATTCTAAGCAAACAACTGAAACATAAGTTTAAAGAAAAGCGGGTTTATATAATTATTTTCTAATTTCCAAGTTGAACAAAATTTTTACCATTCTTGGCTTATAACTGAGCAGTAAAGCAGGTTGAACTTTTTTAATCTTTGGGTTATTGATGTTGTAGCTTTCCCCTAAAAAAAAAATCTAAGTGAATAATTAAATCATCATGGAAAATTACATTTGTTTTCTACAGCCTTTGAATCAAAACAAAAATATAACACCCACATGACCTGAACATATTCAATAAACTCAGGACTTCAAAGAATTGTAGAAAAAACATAAATTAAATTGAAAAGTCCTCTTCTTTTCTGTATAATATACTTAGACTCTTTTGCTACAAGCAGTAAGAATAATGTAGAGCAAAAACAGAACTACTGATCTTAACAAAAACGTAATTATATATCTTAAATGCTGCAACTTTCTGTCTTCTTTATGTTTTAATTACATCGATTTGAAATTTTAGCTACATTAAGCATAAGTAATAATTATGTTTTTGCTTCTTTGGTAGTTATATTTTGTCAGTCTTTGTATGTCAAAGCTTGTGTCCAATTGTTTCTTTTATTGCTTCACTTTTGTCATATTGAATGCAGTAGTTAACTGTGCAGAACTTGGTAATGAATTATATTCCTGACTCCAGCTCTGGCTTGTTGTGTCTCTGGAGTCATAACATTTCTTTATTTTTTCTCAATTTATCTGCCTCTAGAATAAGAGCAGTTATTTCCATGAGCATTCTCTGTTTCAAAGGCAGGTAATTCTAATGTTTCTATTTTCCAAAATAATATGAAAAATAAGAGTACTAGCTGATAACATGTTCTGGTCTCCAACTCTGTTGTAGACCATGCATGAATCTGTAATTTTCATGTGTTTAAGATGAAGTATAGAGTCATATAAGAACATGGGATAAGGAGATCAGTGGGTCTGAGTTTGAATCCCAGCATGGCTCATTACATTTTATGAGACCTTGAGCATATCACTTACTTTTTCTGAGCCTCACTTTCCTCATTCATATTCCTATATGGTGGTATTAACAAAAAACAGTACTTCCTGCCTGGAAGGACTATTATAAAGGCTAGTGTATTAGTCCATTTCTGTTGTTTACAACAAAATACCTGAAGTGGGGTAGTTTATAAAAAAATGAAATTTCTTGCTTAACAGTTTCAGAGGCTGGGAAGTCCAAAGTTCAGGGAAAACATCTGGTGAAGGGCTTGGTGATCCATTTCTGTTGTTTACAACAAAATACCTGAAGTGGGGTAGTTTATAAAAAAATGAAATTTATTGCTTAACAGTTTCAGAGGCTAGGAAGTCCAAAGTTCAGGGAAAACATCTGGTGAAGGGCTTGGTGGTGGCACCAGGGATGCAGGGGTCTCATGTGGCATAGTGGCAGAGCAGAGAGAGAGCTCCTCATGCTCTCTCCTTTAAAAGCCCTCAGAACCATGCCCATGACTGCCATTACACCATCAAATGGACTAATCTATTCACTATGGCATGGTCCTCACAATCTAATCACCTCTTTAAGGCCCCACCTTTCAACTACCATAATAGGATTTCCCACCCTCAACAGTTAACAGTGGGGATTACGTTTTGGAGGGACATTCAAAATAGTGCAACTAAAACCCTTAGCACAGCACCTGGTGCATAGCAGCCACTCAAAATAAAACAAATAAATAGGAGTTTTGTTATTGAAAATGTAACTTTCCTCAATTATGCTAATCTTAAATATACTTGATCCTCAGACAAAGGAACATCATATACTCCTTTTCTGATTATTAATCACAAAGTGTTCAAATTGTGACAGTGCCACAAAGTCATTATTACTCACAGTGGTTATTATTATTTTACAAAATTTACCTTTCTGGTTAATAGAAATTGCCAATTGAGAGGATATGAGTTACTTATTTGTTAGAAATATGAGATTATCTTTCATATACAATAAGTTGTTACTCTTCAGCTATGAAGGAAATGCTCCTGATTTACTTTAAATGCTTTTTTCTAGAGTTAGGATTACTTTTATGCTTTTCTATACACAAGTTTCTTCACAGTTATTTTGGGGCCAATTAAAATGAATGTGTCAGAGTTTATGATGGAGGTTGGGGGAGAAAAAACAGTGAAATCCAAAAGCCCACATGGGAATCAGACCTAGGGCCATGGACACATTTGTGGGACTCTAGCTAAATAGGCTGCCTGGGTTCAGGCTCATGTAAATAATCAACACTGGGCTATTTCTGACCACAGAGCTTTCTCTTATCCTTCACACTCTTGGACATTCTGTTATCATTGATTAAAAGTATATGTTAATGTTGGAGTGAAGGGGGAGTTACTAACAACTGTGGATTTTCTATCATACCATAGAAATTCAGAGTATGTCAATTAATTATCCACCACCATAATAATATCATCTACCTAAGCCCAATGATGTCTTGATATATTGCTAGCCAATGCATTTTTTTAAAAAATGAAGACCACTGATACTTCTGTTTTGCCTTTAACCCAAGGTCTCCAGTCTCTGTCATATATAAAATAGCATGTTACCTCTTCTCATTTATAGAAAAATAAGAGTACCTTCTCACTCATGGATTCGTTGAGAACCTTTGTGCTAAGCACAGTAACATATAGAGAAATGAATGGGAAATAGAGCTTCTTCAGGAAGCTTACACTAAAGGAGATAAGCCTGGTACATCAATAACTGTAAATATCACAATGCAAAGATGGAAAGTACTCATTCAGCAAGAGATCTACTCACTCATTTACTCATTTATTCATTAACTAAGTATTCTTATTCCTGAGCACAGGTCAGACTCAGTGCTCAATTCTGGGATTACAGTGATAAGCAGCAACAACATTAACACCAAAAGGAAGGTCTGTCTTTGGTACTTATATCCTACTGTGTATGTGGTGGGGAAGGGGGGGAGTGGACCGACGGTTTAACAAGCTGTGATAATACAGTATAGAATGTGCTAATGATGCTTTTGGGGGAGAACAGGACCCAGTGGAACATGCAGGGCATAAGGCAGACTTTGGAGATCAAGCAAGATTTTCCAGAGTATTCCATAATATTTATTCCCACTTTCCTCTGAGATCATAGCTTCTCATTACAGCCCCTACCACACTGCACTGCAATTCTTGCAATTCCTTGTTTACGCTTCTGCTAGCCCCGCCCCCATGTTTTGTTCTCAACATATTGTAGTAGCTGCATTTGTAAAAATAACTTTTTTTTGCCTTCAAAAACTTTCTTGCTTTCCCAATTATGCTCGTACTCTAGTTTCAAACTACAGTACTAAGTGCAGCCACATAGCATTCTCATTAACTGTTCCTTCCATTGACTGTTATATTTAATTCTAAAAACCTATCCTAATGTCATTATCTCCTATAAAGTTATGATATTAAAGAACCAATCACATTGCAATTGATTAAAAAAGTGTATTGTAGTTAAATTTTCTATGAAATTCAAAATCATACTTCTGCCAAGTGCTACATTTTAAACAAAGCTAAGGTATGTTTCCATGCTTGAGTGACCCACATTAAATATGTCAGCTTTTTAAAAAGTGAAGTATCACAGTCTCTGACTTTGAGTAATGTGAATACTAGTACATTCTGAGTTCCTGCAACTTCTTATGTGAAAGTGGAGTGGAGATTACATTATAAGCATTTGTCCTACATTGCTCTTCACCTTTCCCTGGCACTTCGGGAAGTTCTGTGCTTGACCAAGTTCTATCTTGATTTACCTGGTTCTCTATATTCCTTTCAAATATCTCCTCTTTGCATTATTCCTGTCTTTTTTACATGTTATTACAAAAAGTAGGAATTTTTTTTTTTTCTTACAAGTCCTCCCAAGTCCTGGGTTCAAGACCCTTAGTAAAGATACCAGAGAATCACATAGTTGTTTTAACTGATTGCAACAGCCCAGGCTGACTGGGCATCCCAGTGGAAGAACTAGGGAAAGTGGTTGGAAGGTGTGGCTGGCACAAATGTTATTCCTTCTTTGCCACAGAATCCCCAGTCTCGAATAAATGGATAAGGTGGTTCAATTCAAGTTATGAAATAAATTTAAAACTCAAGAGTAAATTCTGGTCTCAATATTACATCTAGGACAATATGAAGCCCAGAAACTTTTTTTTTTACAGAAAACCACTTTTTTTATTGAAACTTAATTGATTATACATATTTGTGGGGTACAGACCTTAATTTCAATCCCTGTATACAATATGTGATGATCAAATCAGGATAATCAGTATATTCATCATTATACAATTTAATAATCATTTTCTGTTGCCCTTTACCAATTTCTCGCTACCCTTTTCGACCTCTGGTAACCTCAGTCCTGTTCTCTCCTTTTGAAAACTCAACACATTATTTTAATTGTTGTATCTTTCTTTCTTTATTTTTTAATTAATTAACTTTTTTTTTAGCTCCCCCTTATGATTGAGAACATGCAGTATTTCTCTTTTAGTGCCTGGCTTGTCTAATTTAACATAATTTTCTCCAAGTTTATCCATGTTGCTGTAAATGTAGACTTTCATTCTTTTTTATGGCAGAGTAGTATCCATTGTGTATATATACCACATTATCCTTATCCGCTTGTCCACTGGTGGACATTTAAGTTGGCTCCAACTCTCGGCTACTGTACATAGAGCTTTGATAAATATAGGAGTGCAGGTATCCCTTCAGCATGATGATTTCCATTCCTTTGGGTAAATACCCAGCAGTGGGGTTGTTGGATCATATGGCAGCTCTATCTGTAGATGTCTGAGGAAACTTCATACCATTTTACATAATGGCTGCATTTTTTAATTGGGTTACTGTTTTTTTTTACTGTGAAGTTGTTTGAGTTTCTTGTATACTCTGGATATTAATCCCTTGTCAGATGCATAGTTTGCAAATATCCTATCCCATTCTGTAGGTAGCCTTTTCACTCCATTAATTATTTCCTTTGCTGTGCAGAAGCTTTTTAGTTTGATATGATTCCATTTATTTATTTATTTATTTTTGTTGCCTGTGCTTTTGGGGTCTTATTCATAAAGTGTTTGCACAGTCTTACTTCCTGAAATGTTTCCTTTATGTTTTCTTTTAGGAGTTTTATAGTTTTGGGTATTATATTTGTCTTTAATCCATTTTGAGTTGATTTTGGTATATGGTGAGAGGTACAGGTCTAGTTTCATTCCTCTACATATGGATGTCCAGTTTTCCCAGCACCATTTATTGAAGAGGCCAGCTTTTCCCCAGTGTATGATCTTAGTGCCTTGGTCAAAGATCAGTTAAGCCTAGTAATCTTAACATGAATATGCTAGAAAGGCAGGGAGGAAAAAGGTGAGAATTTTGTTTAGTGAGAAGTTTTAGATATCTAGGATCTGCTCCAGTTTAATAATTTTAGATGATATAGACTATTTCCAATATGTAGAGATCCACCAAGACCATTTGGTGTAAAGGAAGGCAAAAGAGGCCTGGAATAAATCAAAAGGTATGAATTTGAGTCCTGGCCCTGGTCCTATGATATGACTTTGAGAAAGTTACTAGATCTCACAGGGCATGTTTTATTCATCCATAAAATCAAAATGGTAGTCATTATACCTACCTTTCCCATTGAGCATAAGGATCAAGTGAGACAGTGGCTATTAAGGTACCACATAAGACCTATCACACTTTACAAATATCATCTATTGCTAAGTGAAGGAGGATTTAGTGGAATTAAAAAAATATGGCTCAGTCCAAAAACTGTAAATATTTGGACTAATTCTCAGAGCTTGGCAAATGAGTATACTCTATTCTGTTTGTTTTACAGATTGCATTTCTTCAAGCATAGTATACATCAATTAGAAGAATGATAATATATGTTTGTCTTCTATATCCTGATACCAAATGTAACATTTACGTTTCACTTTTGACTCTGAGTTATAGGAAAACCCAAAACAAAAGTGACATAAAAAAAAGATAATTTTTTTATTCTCACATAAATGTAGGTAGCTCTGTCAATCATTAAGGACTCATTTTCTTCTAAGTGATTTTTCTCTGCCATACTAGATTTTTAATTTCTACCTCAAGGTCCAAAATGGCTGCTCCAGCTCCAGCCATCATATAAACATTACAGCTGACAATGAGGAGAAAAATGGAAAGAGAAGGATACTCCTAAAAGTTTCACATACGATTCTTGCTTATCTTCCATTGGCAAGAATTCAATAATGCAACCTTAGCAGAAAGAAAGGATAGGAAATTCAGTTTTTATTCTGGGGCCTCATGTGCCATTGTCTTATGTTTTAAGATTCTGTTATAAGGACCATGAGAGAACAACTACTGGGAGAAACTAGTCATCACTACAACAATGTTTGAAAAACTTTCTCACTTAATCACCAGTAAGCAATAGTATGTGTTTGCAGATTGAAATCCCTTTTGAAATATTTAAGAGTTATTTTCATTTCATACAGTGAATATTTACAAGGTAAAACATATTTGCCAGGTATTCCACTGGACATAGAAGAGGGAAACAAATTCCTTCCCCTTAGAAGCTATAATCTATGAAATAAGAACAGGAATAGGAATTTCTGACAGATAATGTGATGATATAAGAGAAAGTGATTTTGAATTCATGGAAGAAAAAAACAAGTGCAGTATTATTCTGAGATGCAATCATTATTTGCTGTAGTCTTGGGTTAAATAGTATCCTGGAAACCTGGAAGAATGTGTCGTCCTCTCAAAGTGCTTTATTTACTACAAGAGAATATTTTATGCATTGAGAGACTGTAATTGAGAACTGAATGTGAATCACAGTCTGATTTCTTTTAGAAATATACACTTAGTATGTTCAAGCTGAATTGAATAAGATAGATGGGCAGGTACTTAGACAAAGACAGATATTATTTATATAATATTAGCTGTATTTGAAAACATTCAATTATTTATATAGTTTTTGGTTTATTTGAGTCAAATAGATTCCGCAGCAAGGCTCTCTTTCTTGTAGAATTCGGGCACTAAGGCATTGTGGTCACAGTAGGAGGACAGATCGCTAGACATAATTGGATTCTCTTTTTTCTCTTATTCTTGCCCAAGTACTGACTTTGACTACTGCCATGCGTCTCCTCAGAAGGCAAAAATGTATGGAAAAGAATAGAAGGAAGCAAGGTTGGAGGTGGGTTGAGAGGAACAGTTTTCATCTATTTGAAATGAGGAGAATGAAGTTATAGCTCTCCAGAGGAGACTGGGAGCACACTTTCCCTCCTTCTACACTCCTCTCCACCCTCTCCCCCTCAGCCTTGGTCCCAGATACCTATCATCTATCTATCTATCTATCTATCTATCTATCTATCTATCTATCTATCTATCTATCATCTATCTATCATCTGTCTATCTATCTATCTATCATCTATCTATCATCTATCTATCTCTCCCTCTCTCTCTCTCTCTCTCTCTCTCCCCCACACACACACTACTTTTATGCTTTTGAGTAAAAATGGAAGGAGTTTCTCAGTTCGTCCACATTACTTTAAACTATATAATTTAAGGTCATGATATAAGAATAAAAGACTATACTTAAAATTATTTGGTAAGACCCTTTCATAGAACAATTTATCTCTTTTCATAGTAGAGTAGCAAGGAGTGTGTCACAAGAAGTCAAAGGGGGAAGGAAATGGAACCGTGCACCAGGATGGTTCCTTAAAAGAGGAACAAAGAGAAGATCGCAAACAGAAAAACAGCAAAACCAGCTTTTCTCTACCTTTGCAGAGGACCGGAATACGTGGTTTCAGAGTTAAAAGGGGGTCTGTGCTACAGGTTGTTTGTTTTTCCAGTGGAATAGAGTTGATAAAAATGCATGGTCTCTCAGCTCAACAGAGGCTTCAGTGCTTCCTGGCAATTCCATGTTAACTGGCTCTCTTTTTCCTGGCAAAGAGAATTTCCAATCTGTTCGCATGTGCTCAAACCTTTGGTCTCCCTCCTACTTCTTTAGCTTTAACTTCTGACCCAACTCCTACTCCAGCGGGAATGTGGTATCTATCACAGACCGAGATTATCTCACCTTCCCACCACAAAGTATGCTTACGTATCTACACCTACACCCGGTCTTTCTTCCTTCCTACCTCTTTCAAATGAAAAGGGGACCCTCTTTTTATCAAAGGCCAGTCCTTCTCGTGTACTCTAGATTTCATTTTCATTACACTTCTCCAGAACTTGATGCAATCAGTTCTCTTACTCCTGATTCATTAGTTTCTTTCTCCATGTGATTCTTTACTTAATATTTAAACATGCTTTAGTATTTCTCATTGTAAAAATAAACCCTATACCCACATCCCCTTCTAAAAATTGTAAAAATACTGATAACTACAACGCATATTTATTGAGCACTTGGTACGTGTCATATATATTCTAAGGCTTTTCTTTTACTAACTTGTTTAGAGGAGGGAGAAGGGGATCTCATCAGGAGCACGTCCCCTTCTAAAAATTGTAAAAATACTGATAACTACAACGCATATTTATTGAGCACTTGGTATGTGTCATATATATTCTAAGGCTTTTCTTTTACTAACTTGTTTAGAGGAGGGAGAAGGGGATCTCATCAGGAGCACGCCTAGCTCTGAAGCTTCCACTTAACTCCTTCCAGTGGAGGTGGAGCCAGCAAAGGGGTGATCTCCCCTCAGGAATCTCATTCTTTCACTGACAGTCCAGGAGAGAATGAGTGATTACTCATTTAGGGTCATGGAAATGGAGAAGTCAGTGTAGTCCACATATCACTATTAGATGTAATCAAATAGCAATTGGTAGTTGATTGGATGTGGGGAAATTACAAGGATGACATCCAGGTTCCTGGTTGGGAATGATAGTGTTCTTTCCCTTCTACAAACACAGAGGGAGGAACTGGTTTAAGGGAAAGATGAAGAGTTCATTTTATTACATGTAGGGTATGAAATATCTGAGGTTGAATGGCTCAGAGATAAGCAAACAGGGATTTGAAAGGTATGGATGGAACTAACCAACCTTAGGGTTGAAATTGGTGCTTTGGAGAAGTCCTTTTAGATCAACATAAATTGTCACACCCAGAGTTTCATAAGAGGCCCAGTGATGGGCTTTTAACATAATTTCAGTGTGGTTGCTGTTCAACAGCAGTGGGCACTTTCTGTCAGGTGTCTGGAGAAGGCCAGAGGACAGGATCAAATGATAGTCTGCCTTCCTCTTACACAACACCAAGGATTGCATCACTATCTCTTTGCTTTATTTAATTGTAACACTTCTCATTGTTTGAAAGTTTTTCCTTATTTTAATTATTTGGTTCTGTTTTCATAGCAGGTTCTATAAAGAAGTCTACCAGTTCTAGTGGCTCTCTACACAAAAATATGACTGCATAACAAAGTGTTCCATTTTTATTAATCTTGCTAGAACTTTGGGAACTGGCTGACTAAATTCAGATAAGTTACTACAGTGGGTTGAAAATATGCATGAATAATCATTATCATTAATAGTTTTGAGAATCTGCCAAGAGCTAAACACTCTACATTTATTATAAGTAATTTTTGCAGTAACCCAATATTATAGATATTTTCACTCCTGTCTTACAAATGAAAGATTGATGCTGTAATTTGTTGGATAATTTGTAAAAGGTCACACATTTGGGAGTCAGTCCATGACTGGTCTAAGTTGATGACTCTGAACCCTGGATGCACATAGAAATCACCTGGGGAGCCTCAACTATTCTAATGCTTGGAACGTACCCCAGATGGATTACATCAGAATTTTTGGGAATAGCACTAATAGATCCATATTTTTTTAGAACTCCCCAGGTGATACCAATGTGCAGCCAAGGTTGAGAAACACTAGCTTTCCTCTAAAACCTACAATCATTTCCGACCATGCCACCTCTAAATCAAAAGTTGTTTTCATTCAGCATTGAAATAGTCTTTTCATATCAACAGGACCGTTGATCAAACATGATAAACAGAATAAATATATATCTTCTTGGTAGAAAAGCATTACCTTCTTCTACCTTCCAAGTCATCAAAGAACTATTTTCAAAGCCTAGGAATCTCAGTAACAGGGCTGCAGGGTTTTGTTTGCTCTGCTTGCTACAAGTTGAAAGCAACTTTGTATTTGCATTACTATTATCCCCAGTTTTGAGTGATAATATGGTGCTTGCAAGTAGGGAAGGAACATCTGAACACACCTGAGGGTACAAACCCACTGCCAAATGAATTTCCTCTTTACATATAAAACACAGTGTAAATCAATAGCTAGAGATGTCTTAGAACCTGTAATGCATTTCGAAGTTTCTAAATTATTGGTAAATCTTTTGTTGAACTCTTGACCATATTTAGCAAGTGACTTAATTATATTTCATTTTGGATAAAATTGTCATTTTCCTAAGACTGAAGATAACAGTATATAAGGAAGCATCTGCTGTGTATGATGTACAAATATTTGGATTCCCAAAGGACACATTTCAAAAAATCAGATTCTCCTGTTATGTGTGACAAAACTTCCAAGATCTTCAAATTATGAGCCTGTTTTCTTCAAGATACATACTTCTGATATCTGTGGAACAGATTTTTATCTCTATTGACATCTATCTAGCATTTATTCTATTTTTAATAGTGCTGCTTTGTTTTAATATGAAATTATAAAAATCTAGCAAGTAAGAGTTATTATTTGAGATACTTATATTTAGCAAATGCTTTTTATTGTTCCCTCACTGTAATTATTTTGTATCATACATAATTCTATATTGGAAATTTCTTCTATTTGTAGTTACACTTGTGACAGTGATATTGATTATGCAAAAAAATAACCTGCTTCAAAAATTTTCAAAACAGAGCAGTTGGAGAGATGATATTGTTTCCTCGTCATAGTTTTGTGCTGTAGCGTTTAAGCAAGTTGTGCAATTCATGTTTAATGGTGAACCAAGAGTTTTCAAGAAGAACTAAAGTCCATCATATCTCTTCTGTTGCTATTTTCTGTTACTTCCAAGGGGAATGCACAGCTTAAGTATTTGGGCCTGTGAGAAATATTTGTCAATTGTCTACAAATGACATTGCTGAGAATGAGCATGCTATGGTAACTATGGAAAAGGGAGGCTTGATAAAGCGATATTAACAAAAAGCTTCTGAGTGGATTCTTAATGCCATAAAAGTTTTCATTCAATTTTATAAAATGATGAACCTTGTGTTCACAATGCCCATTGTTTTTAATGATTCATTTCACTGGGGTTGAGGTACTCTCTAGGTGACCTCAAAGTACACTTGCACATGCATTGACAGTGTCTGTATAATCAAAAATACACTTGGAAATGGTGCATTTCTGTTTTAGTTGGTAGTGATTTGGACAGTAAGGACTCACCATTTAATGTAATTTTTGTTTGTTTATCATAATATCTATTTACTCTCCACACATTGTTTATTTCAGAAAGAATTTGAGGTGGCTTAAAAGGATATGGTATAATATTATGAAAATTAATAGGAGCAAAATCAGGGTCTTTTAGTGCACAAGGCAACATATTATAGGGAAAGAACACATGCTTCTTCACTTGCTACCTGTGTAACTTTAGACAAGTTATTCAACCTCTGAGCTTCATTTCCTCCTTTATAAAATATTTTCCTTGCAGTATTGCTGCAAAATTAATGTTTAAGGGAGTGTAGGTGTTTGATAAGTTAGTTTTCTCATCCTTTTAGACGCAGTCAAAAATCTTCAAATGTGCTCATTTTGCCAAATGAAAACTCAATTCATGTTATTTGACTAATCTCTTAATATGATCTGACTATTATCAATTATCCTTTATTGAGCACTTACTGTGTTATGTGTTACCTTTGCACAAAGTCCCTTTTTAATCCATTGTCTTATTTCATCCTAATTTATTTTTAGTGTGTAAGAACTACCATCTTCTCAATACTGTAAATATGCAGTTGTTGGTATAGCCTTTCAAAAATTGCTTTTGAAATCACTATGGTGATGAACCAGGATTTCTTCCCATAGCATCAGTTATATGCCAGAAGTTACTGGTATGTCCATAATTATATTGTACTGTTGTGTACATGTTTTATTTCATGTGAATAGGAAGATATATACACATTTATTTATTATAGACAAATCAGTGTGTGAATGGTCAAAATTATCTAAATAATTTAAATAAGAATTGCTTTGTGTGGAGGAATTATTTTATTTTGTCTAAGATTGTTGAAATGTTATTATAATTACAATTAATTCTTGATTTCCCTATAAATACTGCAATGTAGATATTGATACTCTTTGAGAGTTTCTAAATATTCTACTGAAGTATTTTATTTCAGTATTCTGTTTTTTATTTTTCTAGCAAAAGCAAGCTTCTCTATATTCTATATTCCATAGCCGGTTTTTTAATAGTATGTATCTCTCTTTAAAAACATTTTCTTTTTTGCTCTTTGAAATACTTACAAAATAGGTGCCTAAGACTGCTTATTTTTTAAATGCTAACATCTTTCTCTCATTTACTTTAGTGTTGGGAATAGGGTAAACGTAGTATGTATTCTGTATTTTTTTTCTTAGAATTCTTAAAAACCTGCCAAGTGAAAAGCAGTAGATAATTATATTTCATACTCTAAGAAACTCATTACTGTAATAAAGTAATATTTTCTCAAAGTTCAATTAAAGAGTCATCAAGGTTCGAAAATACGTAGTAAGACAGACTTCTCTGATAAACCTAAGGCACAGAGATTTTAGGTAACAGTAAATGAAGCAGTGTGTGAACCTACACAGCGTGACAGCAAGAACCTGTCTCTTGGCTACTCTTACACACTCTCTCCGGGAAGGGAAAGGTCATGCTTTGGAAAGAAGGGAGGTCAATGGAGACAGGGGGGAATTTCAAGTTGGGGGCCATGGGGAATACGATGATATTTGATAATATGGATGGTCCACACCTCATGAGATGTAGAAGGCAAGGCCATCTGATAGAAGAGAGGAAGGAGGAAAGTTGGAGCTTGAGAAGATGGAAAAGATTGTGAGGATTAATCAGGGAATGAGCAAAAAGTATTGTCAAAAGGCAGTGTAAGGTAGTTAAAGAAGTGTTCAAGCTCTGTGGTCAGAGACCATGTTTTACCCCTACTCCCCACTCATGAATCATGTGGCCTTGGCCAAGTTACTTAGTCTCTCCAAACCCTCACGTGCAAAACGGGGATGGTGATCATTTGACCACATTTTATTCTGTTTTATATCATTAGGAAAACTCTCTATATGGCTTTCTTCTTTTTAGAATTTCTGGACTATTAATTTTCTCTATGACTTAGAATGGACTTAAACTAGAAAAAATAATTGAGATTTTATAGGAATTTCATTGAATATATTTATTGATTTGGGGGAGACTGACATTTATGTAAAATTGAGTCTCCCAGTTTATGTACATAGTGTTTTTCCATTTATTCATGTTTTTTCTTGTGTCCTTCAATTAAATGTCATAATTTTCTATGCAAAATTTCTGCACGTTTTTGTTAAATGTTTTAAGGTACTTTACAGTTTTTGTTTTTATTATGAACAGGACCTTTGCTTTTATCTGATAATTTTCCCCTAGTGATTTTGTTTCATATGTGCAATTTATTTTCGCAGCTCCTACAGAACTTTAGTCTTTTTGATGTTTTCATTTTTCTATTATCCTATTGTCTCTCTCCACTCTTGTTTCCTTTCTTTGCTTGGCCTTTTACTTTTTTCCTTTTTGGAGGATTTTCTCAATTGTCCAATTATCCTTGGCTGTTTATTTATTTATAAAAGCAAGGTTCTAAAAAGTAATTTGTAGCTCTACATGGGCAGATGGACTTATCAAATGGTAAGTTTCACAGAATGTTAATCAAAAATGAACCAGTGTATAATGACTTTTTTCCCTCTAGGACAGAATTTTAATCTCTGGCATTCTGGGGTTAGAGGTGAGAGGGAAAGGTGTGGAGGGTCCTACGGTTTAATACACACACTTGTGCCTGCCCCATACACCTACCCACTAGTGAGACTGGTGTCTGACTTCAGAACCCAACCGATTCAATTCTCCAGAGACTAACTTCCCTGTGATAGTCCTGGGCTGGGCTGAGCAGGGGAGGAAACACAGAGTGCCAACTATTCTGTATGTAGATTTTTCAACCAATCACTCTTTTTTCAGCCCTATGTGAACCTATGTCCTCCTTCTGTTTCTAGTGACTATTATTTCCAAGTATTAAACCCTTCAGAAGGTCCGAAAGTGAATTGGCTCCATTGCAATCAGTATTTCTATTATCACCCCCACACCCTACAAGCACTTAAGCTACAACTTTCTCTTCCACTCACTGTGGTTAAACTTTCCCTCAGCATCTTCTGAATTTGTCAACACCTTGAGTTCACTGTGTCTACTGCCTATTTTCTTTTTCCTTGTGACTTAATAACTTGGTCACTTTACTGTGGTTTGGGAGGGAGAAGAGAGATAAATATGCTTCATTTGTGACTTAATAACTTGGTCACTTTACTGTGGTTTGGGAGGGAGAAGAGAGATAAATATGCTTAATTGGGCCATAATAATCATATACAGTGTATATTGACAAAATAAAAATTTTAAAAAAAAATAAAAATAAAAATAAAAATAAAAAAACCAAAAAAATAAATAAATAAATAAATAAATAAATTTTGCATTACATTTTTTGAATGATATTGTTGGTGTATAGGAAAATTAGTTTTGTATATTGATCTTGGTGTATAGGTAATGAAATTTTTGTATGCTGATCTTGCATCCAGCTACCTTGTTGATTCTTTTTCTTATTTCTAATAGCTTAAAAATTGATTAGTTTGGATTTTCTAACAAGGAGATATATTATCTGCAATGATGACAGCATTGTCTTTTTTTCCTATTTTTTTCTTGTGTTGGTGAAAACCTCCTGTACAACTTAGAATAAAGGAGGTAATGGGCACTTCCTCCTCTTATCCATGACTGATAGGAATTCTTCTAATATTTTACCATTAATATGATTTTTACTGTAAGTTTTGGAGAAATGATCTTTCTTAAAGTAGGAGTGTTCTCTTCTATTCATAATTTGTGAGGAATATTATTCTAATAATAATTTGTTTTTAACTTTATCAAATGCTTTGACATTTATTGATGTGATCACATGGTTTCTCTTCTTTAATCTATTATTATGTAATAAATCATATGAAGGTGATTTTTAATCCTGCATTACTGAACACACTTTGATTTGGTACTGATTTATTATCTTTTAACTGTGTTTCTGGGTTTGATTTTTCATTTAGCACTTTTGCATTTATGTTGGTAAGCAGAAGTGGCTTATAGTTTTCTTGCTCATTTTGGTATCAATGTCATGCTAGCTTCCTTGTGAAAATATCCTATATGTTATAAACTTTCTTAAATTTATTTTATTTCACTTTCTGCTGTAGGGCTAGTTAGTTTCTGTAAATGTTCCATTTGCATTTTAAGGAACTGTGTATGTTCTGTTTTTTATGTTTAATATTGCAAAAAAATAGATTAACCAGTTTTACTGATTATGCAGTTATAATCTTGCATATTATTATTTTTCCCCTGCTTTTTCTATGGCTTTCTGAGAGCTGTATGTTAAGTCCTTTAGTATAGTCTTAGTTTGACACTTTATCCTTGTAGTTTTCTCAGTTTTTGCCTTATATACTTTGAAAAATTATTATTGGTTTCATTGAGATGTGTTACTTCTGAATATTCTTTATGGCCTGCCTCTTTTATCAGTATGAAAGGCTCCTCTTTATCTCTTTAAATGTTTTTTACAATATTAATATTGTGACATCTGATTTTTACATAAGAGCATTTGCTTAATATAGCTCTTTTAACCTTTTATTCTCAATCTTCAGTTGGGTTTTGGGTATGTCTCATAAATATATTACTGAAATTAGATTTTTTAATCCAATATGAAAGTTTTTAACTTTAAACCAGTGAATTTAAAACATTCCCTTTTATTGTGATTTCTGATATATTTGGAATTACTTTTGTTTTCTTATTTTTCTCTTATATTTATCATGTTTTCTAGTTTGTTGCCCCTTTGCCCACCTTTAATTGGACTGATAGATTTTTTTTTTAGTTTTAGTTCTCTTCTGCTATTTTACAATATATTGTTTCCAGTTTTTTTGATTACCTTAACATTAGCATAAATGTTCAAACATATTTTTCTATTAACTAGAGTTAATCAGTATCTCTAATATCCCCGACAACAAAAAAGACTTAGCATACTTTTTTTTTCCTCTGCTCCCTTGTAACTCTCATCCCCCTCATCATTTAACTCTTGCTGATATTATTTTGAATTTTATATTCAGGTAGCAATATTTTAAAAATTGTGTATATATACACATATGTATTTAAAATAAACTTTTTTTAACTTAACATATTTTATTACTTTCTTTGCTTTCTTTGCTGTCACTTATTTTGTCTCATTCTTTCCTACTGGAGGTCTTATTATTAGTGTTGTGTATTGTCTAGCAATTTTTCCAAAAGGATCTTGAGGTAATAAACTTCAAAGTTTCTTTCAATTCTAAGAATATCTCTATTTCTGTCTCTCACTTGAATCGTAGTTTTTCTGGGTGTACAATCCTATATTCAAAGTTATTTTTTCTTACAATGTTGAGGATATTACTTCCACTGCTTTTTTGTATCGTGGATTGCTCACGAGGAATCTGATGTCAACGTGATCCTTAATTTTTGTAAGTCATCTTTTCTTTCACTCTGACAGCTTTTAAGATTTTTCTCTTTATGCTTGATGGTCACGTATTTTATCACAATATATCTAGGTGTGTGTGTGTGCTTCATCTTTATCCTACAGCCACAAGAAGTTTTAAAGTTTGGAGACATTTTTCCATAATATTTCTTTAAATGCTGTATTTCCCCCAATTTTCTCTGTTTCTTCCTTTTGGAAATACTTTTAAACGAATGTTAGAATTTTTATGTTATTAGTGTATCATAACTTTTCCTACTTCCCATGTCTTTATCCCTCCTCCCAATATTTAGCTTTGGGCTTTGGTGTCTTATCTGCTTTTCTTTTTTTTTTTGGATTTCTCACAGTCTCTAGTGCATCTCTTTTTACACTTTTTTTTTTCATTTATATTAAGAAATCTTTCCTATTTTCTCTAAGGATTTGAGGTGAAGGATATATTTGAGAGTGATATAAACAGTGCTCGGTTTGCCAACTTAAATTTGCTTTCAATTTTCTAATATTTGTCAATAATTCTCATGAGCTGTGACACTGATGACAAAAGTTTGGGGTTTGGCAAGGCAGGTTAAGCAGAAGAACTGGATGATGAACTTGAGGTGCTAGTTAGTGTCACGTTTGGAATTGTGAACTATGAAGACTCAGTTGTAGTAGGAGTCAAGAGGAGACACAGGGAGGCTGAATAAGTAAAAGCCGTAAGACCAGAGGTTCCAATAGTGGGGCCAGTGGTAGCGACAATTGAACAGGTGCCAAGATATGAACCTGTTTATAGAAAAGGAGAATCAGAGTTTGAAGTCTGTACGTGGAAGAAGCCCCAGGATTGAGGGAATCTAAGGGATGGTTGATCTTTGGGGGTTGCTGATGTGGGATTTAGGTTATGTGGGAGAAAAGATCAAGGAATCCTGAGCCCAGAATATTAGAAAGGCCATTCTTGGGGAAGCTGGTGTGGTATTTGTGGAAAATAATAGAGTTCATTTGAAAATTACTATTTGTAAAAGTTGTATTTTTAAAAGGCTGTTTGCATTATTACCACTTAGCAAATGTAATATATCAGTAGAAAAATCTGTTTCATCGTAGCAAGTGTTTGATTGTATAGATTCTTCATGATGATGAAGCAAAATGTAGCTCTTTCTCTATTTCTCAAGACCATAGACTTTCCTATACTCTTCATGTATAGTTAGTTTTATGATTTAGATCTCCTTCGTCCACATGTACACATTCTTTAGGCTGAGGTAGCTTACCTCTATACTTGGAGCACTGTCAAGTAATATATGAATATTCATCTGGCCATAGTGGAATGCTGTTACCTGTAGAAATAAGCCTTGCTTCTTCAGTTACAATATATTCTCCCTCACAGGTTGTGGCCTTGATGTCCAGAGAGACAAGAATTATTGGAATACATGTCAGTACATGTACTTCAATATGTATTCGAATTAAAATGAGTATCAGGGAGTCCCAAAGTAGCAAACGATATACAGAGAGCAAATTAAAAATCTGTTTCCAGACATTGAGCACTTCATTATTTCTTATAAACTTTTAGTGCATCCAGTACTTAGAGTCTAACATTTTAACATTTTTACATTGTTTGACACAACCCTTTATTGGCAGTTTAAAAATGGAGAAGGAGTGTGAACTAGAAAGTGTAACCGGTCTACAGATATTGAATGGAAGCGTTATGTTTGAAATTCAAATTGGGATCAGTGACTAGAGATCAAGAATGAGAAAAGTAGTCAACCTGCAAATATTTAAGCCTTAATGTGTGGGGGAAAAGTCTCAGTGTATCAAGTGTAAAAGGAATCATGATTGGTTAAAGCTACTCTATTATACCTGAGACAGAAGTAAAGGTATGAGAAAGAGCATTCGAGAAATACATGACTTTATTGTACTGAAAGTTATCATCTTTGTAAGCATAAACTTAAGTACTAATAAATTTATGTACTACATGAAATAAGGAATCATTTGCTGAAAAATGATAACATCTCTTTTAGTGCTACTTATAATAATGACGACGGTAGTCATAATTGGTTGAGCACTTACTTGTATATGCCTAGCACAGTGCTATATGCCTAGGTACTCAGCTTCTATACATCATCTCTTGTCATTGAAACAACCGAGTGAGACAGACATAGTAAGGGTTTTTTTTTTTTTTTTAATAGCATTAAAAGAACTGGAAAGCTAGTCTAACATTTGGTGAATTTTAACAGAATAAATAAGTGATATGAATAACTTGGGCCCCCAAATAAAAATTCTAATCAGATAGCCCGCTTTAGCAGTGGACTGGAACAAAGATGTAAGGATGGAAGTTATATTTTTATTTCTTTGTTTTGGGATTTGTTTGTTTGTTTCTTTGTCTGTTTTTTAGCTCTACTATCTATGTTTTGCTGTTTTCGATGTTTGGAAAAAGCAAGACTGAGTCTGACAAAGTAAGAAATTAGTTCTGCTGCTGGTTCTGGTTTATAAAAACTTATATTTCAACAAGATTTACACAAAAAATTATAACAATAGTGAAATAAGTAACAATCTTTATCAAAATGAAGCTGCTAATCTTTTGCAGATGAGTCAGAACTAATGGTCAGCACATTCACGGTGATTAAGTTGCACAAAGAAAAATATCTATGAAATCATAGCTGTATACTGCCAGTGATTCAATTAGCTTTTCAAAGTGATTTGATTAGGACACACATTGCAATGTAATAACACAAAAGCAATGTATTAAGTGCTTTAAAATACATATGTTGTTTTTGTACTAGGCTATTAGCCAAATCTCATTTTTTGCTTTGCTGATATACTTTGAATATCACACACATATAAAAGCAAAGTAATTTTTCCTTTTGAAAGGTTATTGCACTTGCAAATGTAATCTTAACATCAACACAGATAAAATAACAAAGAATTCTTGGTTAAAAAGGAAGAATAAAGCATGTAGCCAAAATAATTATGCAAGATACCTGTAACTTAAACCAAAGAAAGGGGTATTTCCATAATTACATTTCAAGCAAAAAATTTAAATGAAGCAATAATTTTAATGTCCCTTGAGTTTAAATTTACATTCAGGTTACATTTACATTCCTTCTGATAGATTCTACACACAAATGGAATTAAGACATATTTTTTTTCTATCATAGAAATTGTATACAGCATACAGACCACAGGGTTTCTAATTTCTGTAAATAATTACTCCAGCACTGAGGAGAGGTATGTATCTGAAATAAAAGCAGAGAGTCAGAGATTAACAACCCTCTGAAGGACACATGATTTCCCCCACAGGTTTAGTGTGAGTCTTTTTTTCTTTCCACAGAGTATCTGTACCACTACCACCGCATTTTTGCACTTTTTCTTCCTGGCTTCATTCTGTTGGGTTTTGACTGAGGCATGGCAGTCATATATGGCTGTAACTGGAAAAATTAGGACACGGCTTATAAGGAAACGCTTTTTGTGCCTTGGATGGGGTAAGCATATTAATATACCCTTTCATGCTCTTGTTAAAATGACTTTTAACATTTATATTATGAAGCAGTAGAGAGTAATTATCCTTGGCTACTTTCTATCTAGTTTAATATATGAAAGTGAAAATACATGAGGGCGGTCATTTTTGAATGTTCATTAACCGTTTGGAACTTTAAAAAGGAGTAAGTATTGAATGCCCCTGTAGCTAGTCAGTTACCAATCGACGGTGCCTACATGATTTGAGATGAGACCTGAGATATCCACAAGCAGAAAAACAAAGTGTTCTCTGTTAATATTTTCTGAAAATGCAAAATGTCTTAAAATGTTTAGGGCCCAAACCATGACAGTTCACTAGGCACATACTCCCCTCAAGAATACTTTACTGATTCCATTCCAAGAAATCTCAAAACTATTAAATAATAAATCTATTCCTGTTTACAGGGAGAAAGCCATCTAGAGAATGAATGAAATCTCATGGTTAGTCAGTGGTGTCCTCCAAAGTAGAAAAACAGAATTGCTGGCAGACTGAGAATTAATTCTTTACCTGTCATTATTAGAAAAATTTCCTCTCAAATTGCCTAATGACAGGGATATCTCAAAGATCTATACATTTCACAAGGCCAATTCTAATGATAACTTGGTTAATTTAAGAAGCTAGTTTTAGAAAAAGCCCAGTATATTTTAATGTGTACCTTTGAATTGTAAAGGACCAACACTAAAAAACTGGGGAATTTTAGACCAAATATATGACATATACCTACTGTGTTTGAAGATAGGAGAATAGAATGCTAGAGGGAAAATGGGAAATTACCAAAGTGGATTGATTATAATACCAGAATAATTCATGCTGGAAACACAGGATTAAGAACACTTAACCCATCAGATTTCAGCAAGGATCTACCATGTCTAACTAATGTACAAGGATTCCCTGCACAGGCAAATGGGAAATCAGCTAAGAAGTTGAAGAATGTGTTCTACTTAGACTTTCATAAAATTTTTGTCTAGATTCCATTATAAGGACCTTCTAAAGTTGCACTAGTAATGAACCAATAGACATGAATTAATCATGAAATAGTACCATAGATCCAAGAAATACAGAATGCAGGTTAAAGAACCACATGAAGAATAAAGAGAGCTGATTTACAGGATTGGTAAATATTTAACATTTTTACTAAAGATCTGAAAGAGAGACTTCACAGGTAGTCTCTAAGTTTACAGCTAATATTAACCTACTCCAGGTAGCAAAAAAAAAAAAGCTAAATTGATGGTGGGCAGCTAAAGTTTGTGGGTGGGCAGAATAGTGACATTGATTTTCATTATGGCAAGTGCAACATAATGAATTTATAAAAAGAAAAAATTAATCCAAGTCGTATGGAATGAAGACTATTAATCCTTCATTTACGACCTGGAAGAGTTTTTTTTGTTGTTTTGTTTTGTTTTGTTTTGTTTTAATGATCATGATCCAGTCAATCAAAAAAGTCAACAAATGACATGCATGGAGAAGGAGGAGGAGGAGACCATATATATAAGCTATGTTATATATAGGAAGGTACATCAAAAAGTTTATGGAAAGATTCATATATCTTTCAATTCTATTTTTCCATGAACTTTTTGAAGAACCCTCGTATAGTCACCAGTATTTGTTCAAAAATATGGTGTGTCCCTGTGAGATGCCTTCCAAAGTTCTTGTCATTAAATTTCGTGGAAAAATGCAATGTCACAAGAGAAAGCTTACAGAAGAAAGAATAGCAGGAAGGATAGGAAATGATAGGAAGAAAGAAGATGGGTGAAGGGGATGCGAGAAGATGATGAGGTGATGGATTTTTCAACCTGGAAAGACAAACGTGATCTTCCTGAAAACAAAACAGGACCATAACTTAAAAGAAAAAAAAAAAAAAACCTTTAAGTAGTGGTGATTAGACTGAGTTCTATTTCACCAAAACACACAGGAGTTTCATTGAACGTGAATGAGGTAAGTATGATTCACATAAACAAACTAAAAGTCATAAGGTCAGAACTGGTGCAGGTATGCAGGCAATTGAATTCCCTGTTACTACATTCTTGTTATTAAAAGTAAATTATAAAGAAAGAATTAACTGCTAAGATTTTTTTTAATCTTATAAGTACAACTTGATGTGGATCAATATGTGCCCAGCTGAATGTTTCATTTCTGATATTCCATCACACAAGAACATCCAGTTTTCGCCTTTCTGATTTTATAACTATGAATTTCCTTTATAACAGAGTAAACTCTTAGAGAAAAAATAACTTAAAAGATATACTAAATCTCTTTTATTACTTCCCTTTAAACCCGTGTCAAATGTGGTGGTTACCTAGCAACATTAGAGAAATGCACTAAGTTAAAGATCCAGCTGTCGCTGTCATATTTTTGTACTTGAAAGAAATTTTTTAATGGAGACATACTTTGTGAAGTGATTCATCCAAAGGCAGTTGTTCTGATTTAAGCATCGAGAGTTTGTCCTGACTTTTCTTAGGACAGTATGCACAGTGGTTATAGCTGAATATGAAGTGTGACATTGCTTTTCTTGCAGGTTTGCCAGCATTAGTAGTGGCCACATCAGTAGGCTTCACCAGGACGAAAGGATATGGCACTGATCACTAGTAAGTCCATCCACAGTGATAAATCACATTTACAATTAAGCAAATTATTACATAGGCTTCATCAGTCTTGGTTTGCACTGCTGATGGTTTGCATTTTGTCATCAAGTCATTAACAATGGTAGAAATCGCATTAGTGAGGAAAAATGTAAGGTAACTTAAATACACAAAAGTTAACAAATAAATGCTATGGCACTGTTTAGAATCCCTGTTTCAATTTCTCATTTTTTAATAAAAAAATTGGTTTTATAAATATTTCAATATTTACTGTGCATATTCAATTTCAAATACTTTTTTAAAGAGCTGGATAAATCTTGACATAGTTCCCTTCTATAATGTGATTCTGCTCTGAGCTTCTAATTTCATTGATTATAATGTATATTGTTATTAACCAAATTTTGCCATGTTAGTTCAAGTTTTGTTGCTATGTTAGGGTAATACATACTAAAAATTGTAGAACATGGGAATCAAAATTCCACATTAGAAAATGCTTGGGCTATAGAAGAATTAGAAGGGAGTAAAGAGGTTTGATAGCCCATCTTGTAGCTATAATGCTGAAAAATTCTATGAGAGAATTTATAGTAAAGTTTATGTTTAATATTTCAAATTTGAAAGAATTAGAAGGGAGTAAAGAGGTTTGATAGCCCATCTTGTAGCTGTAATGCTGAAAAATTCTATGAGAGAATTTATAGTAAAGTTTATGTTTAATATTTCAAATTTGAAACAATGCACTTTCATATTTTACTTCATCTGCTCTCAAGCTGAGAAGTCAATTGAGAAATGGTCATAGAAATGTGCATCTTAGTAAGGGCATAGGGTTTAAAGTGTGCTGTTCTGTTTAATGGTTTCCAGATTTGAGGTGGGAACACTGCTAATTAGGCCATCTGGTGGGTTCATCCAAATTGGGAGCATACCAAGAGACATCACTTCACCTGCCCTTCCCAAAGAAACTTCTGAAGACTCTAAAGAGCTCATGTCATCAGAGCACTTGTTTTTCTTATGCAATCTATATAATTGAAAAATACTCTGATAGCGTATATTGCAGAGTACTGCTTACAATAGCACTATTACATTTAAGGTATTACTTTTAAAAGTAATTTAACTATTTTAGTATGAATCCAGCATCTGAAAGGCACTGTACTGGAAATATGTAAAGAAGTAGAATTAAAGACGTTATGGTTTCAACTTCCAAGGAGTTTCTAACTAAAGCTGTATATAATACAATGAATAATGCATTGATTTTATAACCATAAACTTCCTTTATAACGATGTAAACTTAGGGGAAAAAAATAACCTAGAAGATATACTAAATCTCTATTAGTGCATCTTAAAAGACATACTAAATTTCAGTTTGAAGATTAGCTTACACAAAAATACAGTAGAAATTTAGTGTCAGTCTTAGACACGAAACTAAAGTGTTCTAGTCTTAGATACCAAACTAAAGTGTTCTGTTGGACTAAGGTCTTTTTCTCCAGTTATTTTATAAAAAAATATTGAAGTGTCTACCCCAAATTGGCAAAGTAAAATTTTGTCTGTCTGCTGTTATGGCAAGGAGCAATAACTAAATACAGGCTTTGAATACATACATATACGTATTTGTGTATGTATATATCAATATATGTATGTGTGTGTACATATATATATAAAATTACTACATAAAACATTTTAATATAAGGTATAATTAAATAGAGTAATATTCACCCTAGTAAGTGTACAGTTCTGTGAGTTTTGGCAAATACAGAAAGTAATGTAACCACCACAATCAATATAGAACAATTTATTTTTAGAACAGATATAGAACAGTTACTGTTTATTATTGTTACTGCACGCTGATTCTGTGGGCTGAGAAGAAATAGTGAAAGGGTCAAATTTCAAAAAATGGTGGGCATGACTCTTTGCATCAGTACTGAAGCTTCCCTCATATTGACTTCCCTGGAATATTCATGTGCAGATGGGTCACTCTGCATAGCCTCTAATGTCGAGCCCCATTCCCTGTTTATTTCCCTCTGCTGTGAAAGAATGAATGGTTTTACCCACATGGGTTGTCATGTCTCTATCAATGCAAACCTACATCGCTTGGTGAATTTAACCATTGAAACAAACACAGCTGTGCTTATTTTTATTCAAAAGCTTATCTTAGTAGTCTGGAGAAAAAAGTAAAATTAGAAGAAAAAAGCATGCAAATGTAGATTATCCATTCCCTGCAATGATGGCATTTAAACCAATCTCTCCCGATATCTCAGTGGCCTCAAGGAAGAGCAGGCAAATGGCACGTCTGAGACTCTAGAAACACACTGTTCTTGCTTTAAAGTATATTTGAAAAATTCCATAATGGATATAAGTAGCACTTCATAAAACTTAAGTAATAGTCACCTTTCTAATGAAAATAAATATAGAAATCTCACTGCAAGAGTCATTTGTCTAAAATGTTTCATCTGCCTGAAAGTCATAAAAGTTTCTTTTCAATGAGAGGTATGCAGTATTTTTCACTCAAGGAATGCTGTAATTCTAGCTTTTATCCCATCTACTATGCGTTTTTTTTAAATTACAAACCTTTGAAATGTGCTGAAATTCCAAGGCTAAATGTATGACCTGAGTTATTTGTATCACTCTTTAGTAGTCTAATATTTATCACTAAATTTGTTAGTTTTTATCTAATGTTACTTTCAGCTGCTGGCTTTCTCTGGAAGGAGGACTACTCTATGCTTTTGTGGGACCTGCAGCCGCTGTTGTCCTGGTAAACATTGAAATCAATTTATTTTGTTTTCTTGGCAAAAAAAAAAAAAAAACAACTTTGGTTCAATTAGAGTGGCAATTTTGGTAATGTATTCATTGTGTAGAAATTTTAAAGTTTAGTGAATTATTATTATTGATTTGAATATCAATTGCTATTCAGTCTTTAAAATATTTTTATTTTGAACACTGAAGAATATTAAATTTGGGAGTGTGGAATTTCTCTTAAAGTAATTTCAGATTTTGCAGAAGTTTGAGTAAGTTACAATAAATTCCTCCTCTTTAATGTACAGAATCTCATTGTTTATTATCTTTTCACCTTTATAGTATTCTTTATGATCTAATAGTTATTAATAGGAAGATCTCTTCAAGGCTGCCACTATCAAATATCAAAAGAAAATACGTGTCAGAGTTTCTCAACCTCAGTGAAACTGACAATTTGGACCAGACATTTCTTTGTTGTAGGGGCTGTCCTGTGTATTTTAGGATGTTCAATAGCATCTTTCCATTTTACCTGCTATATACAGGTAGCATCCTCCAGTTGTAATGACCAAAAATGTCTCCAGACATTTCTTGATGTTCTCTGGGGGTCAAAATCCCCCCCTCCTTTGTTAAGAATTACTGCCAGATGTTATGCATAAGATTTAAAATTATTCTTTTTGTAATCATAAAATAATTCCTTAAAATTTGTAATTATGGTAACATGCAAAATATTCTACTAACTTCCCCCCCCCGAATTTATTGATTAAAATCTTTCTCAACCAATAAATTTTTGAAGAAAATAAGGCAGGAAAGAAATGTTCTACTTTAAATACAAAGACTTATATAGCTGTGCAACTAGATTTCAAATTAGAAAATTGCCCTTTGGTTTCTTGAATAATTCACTCAAATAATTGCAAGTTGGTGACATCTTTCTTAATAACTCTGATACGTGACTTTTTCTTTCTTTAATTTTTGTTCTCCCTCCTTTAAGCTGTAACAGAAGTACAGAAAAATAAAATCTAGGTGTGAGTGTTGGAGAACAACACAGGGAAATCAAAACTATTAGACACATTCCTGCCTGCGGCATTGAATTTTTATTTAATCAATTGGATTATTTCCCTAAGCTACTAGGTTAATATACATATAACCCTAAAATGAAGAAACAAAGAGCATGTGTATAATTGAAATGCCAAAGTATGATCTTTGGAGTGGTGAAGAATTCCCCCATGATTAAGTTATAGATTAGTAGAATCTATGGAATACCCTTTTTCTCCTAGTTCAAATAATGAGAAGTACACAGATAAGTATTCTCTTGATTAAATGGGATTTTGTCAGGAAAATATGAAGAGTGACACCCCCAAGTCCCTACTTAACAGGTGTGCTGTAGATCTTCCTTACATCAACAGTAAAATAGATTTCAAATATAGATTTACCATTTCCATTGCTGGTGGGGGGTGGGAGCGCATGCCACCAAGATTCTGTTGTGCAGGGATCACGGAAGGTAAGGGGCAAGAAAGGCAAAAAGAAGAAAATATTTTTCCTTGATTATCTTGGTTTTCCTACTGAACTGGATTGCTTTATCAGAAAGTCTTGTGTGTTCATCACAATAAGCTGCTGTGAATAGACATCTACCACTGCAGCTTTATACCATTTTGCTTGAGAAAGAAAAATATGTGTGACTTCATTTCAGCAGTAATATGCAAAAGACTTTTTAAATGAGAGTAAGAGAGTCATAGAAAGAAAATGCTGAGGTGTTCACTAGAACATATTTTAAGGATTGGTGCTAGTGCCCATTGCTTAAGGGATGCTGGAAGTTGCACAGGCTCTCCTTTTTGCCTAGAAGAGCATGGTGCATCAAAATGCTGCCCACCCCACAGAAGGGAAGAGCCACATGGCATGTGGAATTTAGGCATTCTGTCCTCCCTTCTGGGAGCAAAGACCAATTCTCAGCACCTTTTTGCTTCCAGGGCTCACCTTAGCCTCACACTGAGATTCAGAAATCTTTTGGTTCTCAGGCATAGGGTAAGACTCATTTGGCCAATTGATTTTATTCAAGGTTGACTGAGAGAGAAGAATGCCAGATTGGCATAGTATGGTACGATTTAAAAACTAGGCAATTGAAGTGCAATTTCCTCAGTGTTAACTGTAAAGCATGGAAATTAAATGTACTTTAAAACTTTGAAGTATCACACCACTGTTAAATTGTTCAATATGCCTTTATGTACTTATCAAATGTTTGAGAAGTGCTTCATATCACCACTATTGTGAATACATAATTCTACCATGGTTACAAACTGATGAAAAAGGATTTTCAGGACAAATAGGGGCCTGATTCCTTCTGATATCATTGAAAGGTCAACTTTGTTTCTGTTTGACAGGTCAACATGGTGATTGGCATTTTGGTATTTAATAAACTTGTTTCCAGAGATGGGATCCTAGATAAAAAGCTCAAACACAGAGCCGGGTAAGCTGCAATTGGTAGATTTTGAAGATTCTTTACTGGTGAATCCCATACTCTAGTTAAGATTGACTGCATTTGACTGTGCCTTGAATTTTGTTCTTGATGAACTAGTGTGTCTGGTGGATTCTGCCGTTCAAAAATTTCTGATGAGCTATTCTTAAGTAATGTGACCAAACATCTAAAGATAATATAATAGACCATTAAGAAAATCTAGGTTTATTTGTGAATATTGCCTGCTCACCAGGTAAGAAGATTAAATGTGAAGGCTAGACTTAAAATAGTTGTTCTTAGGTAAGCGTTTTCAAAACCCTTCCAGTTTTGGTACAAAGGACAGGAGGTAGATTGAACACAATGTCAGTATGTGACAACTGAATCAAGACAAGCAAATCTAAATAGGGCAAAAATACTGCATTTTCTTTTCTTTGTCCTTTTTTTGAGACCGGCTGCAACGCGCTCAGCCAGTGAGCACTGTGAGCGCACCGGTCATCCCTATATAGGATCCGAACCCGCGGCGCTCCTCTCCCGAGTGCGCCACGGGCTCGGCTCTGCATCTTCTTCGATTAATTGTATATACCAGGAAAAAATCTTCACTTGAAATAGTCACTTATCAAATATTACTCTTGTCATATGTTCATTCTTTATGGCATTTTAACTATAACTTGCTAGAAAGAGTTATTCATAATTTTCTCTTGCACATTTTAACCACTTATAAAATTTTTCAAAACATCTCCCTTAATTTTACTATTATAATATCACTATATCTAATGACTTAAAACATTTGCTAAGCAGATTAATAGCAGTTTTTAAGGTTACATCATCTCCTTATTGTACAAATGTGTAGAAACTTGAATGAAAAAGTTATAAATATCATTTTTATAAAAAGTATATAGCCTTATCCTTTCTGTTAAACTATACCTTCATTCAAAACTTACCCCTACAATTGTTCTCTTTTCTTTTATAATTTATGATATTATTTAATAGTCATAATATTTGATTACCTACTAGTGAGAATTTTAAATCTTTTGTGTTTTTATAGCTATGTAATGATTTACAAAATAAAATAATCCATGTATTTCTTTTTTCTATTAAAAGACTAGGCTTAATGGTTTTCTATATAAAAATTTGACATCATTCATATCAAACATTAGAACTGCAATGATGTAATAAAAACATCATTGAAGGTTCCTTCCAGAGGGGGTGTCACTTCTCATTTAGAGACTTTTCACTGCAGATGAGTTTCCTTTTCACCCTTAAACAGGCAGACTTGAACTTAGTACAGACACTGAGCTTTCTATACCATTTGGACAAGAAGCCTTTACATGATCACTCTGGGTAGTCTGCCACATGTGGTTGGAATTGGAGTAATAGCTTCCTTACTTATTTCTGTTCAAATTAATCATGTAAGAATAGATTGCCCATACTGAGTATTGGGTATAGAAACTCAGCTCTAATACTAGTGGTATACATTTATGTAATTTAAACGACGACAACAATGAAATGGGAGATTTTAGTGGTTAAGATAAAGCTTTGAAGTCAAACAAAGCCATGATCAATATCCAGCTCTGCAATTTACTAGCTGTGTTTATGTGTCTTTGGGCATGTTATTTTATCATTTTGCAACTCAGTTTCTTCGTCTGTTAAATGGAAAAAGTAACTCTTGCTTCATTAAGTATATAAAATATAATGTGTATAAAGCATTCATCAGAGTATCTAGCAAATAGCAAGCATACACTCAACAAACAGTGGCTATTCTTATGAGTGAAATAAGGAAGCCAAGTTATACAAATTGTTTTCAAAGGTCCCTGACCATCAATCAAAAGTTCATGATTACACCGTCCATGACACTGAGGTCAGAAAAAGAGATGCAATCATCCAAATAAGTATAATGCTGCAGATTTATTAATTTTACAGTTAGTAAATTTTTTCTAATTTAGTTATTTTATATGTAATGCCCAGGTTGATTTACATAGTTCTTTGTAAGAGCTAGCATAGGTTTAGAAGAAATGACAACATTGTCATATTATGAATTTAGAAATTACTCATTCAATTTACATATTTACAAAGACAATTATAATTTTAAAAACTCTAATTCTAAAAATATTTTTAGAAATTACATACGTTTTACTGGAAAAACTGAGCCAGTGTTTTTCTCGTTCAAAGGACACTGTTAGAGAAACAGAAATGTTGTTAGTATATGTTATAAAAGCCAACTGCTGGTTACTGTCCAAAGCAGAAAAGAGCTCAATAAATTAGTGACTTTAGGTTTTTAAAAAATATTTCTATAGTATAAAATGCTATTTTAGCCTAAGTAAATATAAATTGAAATTTGTCTCCATTCCAAATGTGATTGAAGGAAAATTTTTAGAGGCTATGGATGTTTTTAGTTCAGAAGCAGTGAAGACAGTAATAAAGAAAGACTTCAATGAAGAACAAATAATCAAAGTTAACTAATGAAACATTGAGCAGAAGGCTAATTGACTTAACAACTATCTCCCTAATTGTAAAAACTGACTATTTCAAGTTGTTTGAGTATACTTATGTCAGGTATTTCTTTTGAAACCATACCATTACTCAGAATTAAGTATGATGCTAATATTTTCCTTCTCCCATTTTTTCCATTTCTTTCTTCCTTTTCTTCTTTTTATAATTAATTACTTGAAATAGCCAAGTGTAGTTTGTGCTTAATGAATATTTATAAAGGAGTGAATAAATGTATGTTTAATATATAATATAATAGCTTGACAACTTTTACATTACTCAAACTTTATTAATTTTTTTCTAGTATATAAAATAAATTTTCCAGGGGGGGGGGTTACTGCACATAACAACACATCTTATATAAAGTGAAAATTGGAAAGAATGAAAACAAGATAAAATGGCATGAGTCATTTTAGAACCTCTTAACAGAAAATTTATTTTTCTCTAATTTTCTGCAATGGAGCTTTTTCATCTACTGTTTTAGACTGCTTTATCTTTATCTACCTGAAATTAAGAAGACTAAATTACCAGCATCTTTTGCAAATTTCATAAGATTTTGAGAAAGTAAGGAGGTATATTTTCTTTCCAGGGAATTTTTTAGAGTATTAATAATAAATCAATCAGATAATTATTTTTTCCTAAAAAAAAAAAATTAGGAAGGGAACTAGAGCCTGTAGTTTTTAAGACCCATAGCACAGGTTGAGTATCCCTAATCAAAAATCTGAAACACTCCAAAATCTGAAACTTTTTGAGTGCCAACATGATGCCACACCTGACTTAATGTGACAGTTTAAAGTAACTTTTTAATCAAAACACAGCATCATAGGTGGAGACTGAAAGCCTACCAGTGTTTGGTGTTGCTGTTGTTTAATAGCTGATACAAGTATTCTGGTGATAGTACCGTGCTGCTTAGTTCCCCTGAACACAGTATGTTTTCACTGTATTAATGATATTCCTTTTTTTTTTTTACTCTTAATCACTTACGTGTGAATAAGCGTAGCAAAATGATTGCTTATTGGTAGTATATAAATTCAGAGTCAGGAATGATCGTGATGCCAATCAACCACAGATAATCCACATGGGTGGCTGAGACAGTGGCATGTTTGCTTTTTGATGGTTCAAGGTGCATAAACTTTGTTTTATGCACAAAATTATTAAAAATATTGTATAAAATTACCTTCAGACTATGTGTCTAAGGTATATATGAAACATAAATTTCGTGTTTAGACTTGGGTCCCATACCCAAGATATCTCATTATGTATATGCAAATACTCCAAAATTTGAAAAAATCCGAAATCCAAATACTTCTGGTTTCAAGCATTTCAGGTAAGGGATACTCACCCTGTAACAATGGGAGCAGACAAAACAACTCGTATCCATTTACCTACTCTGGTGCCCTGGTGGATGTTAGATACATTTGAACTATGAGAAATTCACCTTATCTTTTTTTAGCTGTTTGAACTTTTAACTTTATAAATGTATAATTTTCTTGATAACAACAACAAAAAATTATTTTTTACTGCAGCAATTCAACTTAGCATCTAGATTATGTGTTCTTCGTATTATATTAATTTCTATAGTGGTCATATAAACTTGGACAAAATATTACATCTCTCGGGTAACAAGTCGATCCTTTACTCCATTCACATCCAGTAGTAGAATCCCAAAGGTATTTAACCAGTTAGCATCAAGCATAGCTTTCAACATTTAGCTCTGACTAAGGGAAATGTACACAGGCCTTTTAGTCAGCCTCAAATAAATCTCAAATAATAACAAATAAGCATTTTGTGTACCGGTTTAAAATTTATTTTCAGAAAAGCCTATTATATTTAGATTAAACCACAGTTTTTCAGGGCTAAAATGCTTGCTTACATTGTGTACTTAGAATTATTTTTTAGTAATCTTTGGCTTTTCAATCCTGTATCAGAGCCTAGAGGCAAAACATCCTTCAATTGAGGAAGATAGTCACATCCATGTTCAAAGTACAAACATCAAATAGCTTATCTTCTGTAGTAAAGGAAGGCATAAGTGACTATTGCCTTTTCAATATTAATCTGATTGGACTTAACAAGATTGAAAAATCTCAAATGTATAGTTAGGGCAGTGGTGCTCATTCCTGTTTGGTCATCAGAATAATCTATGGAGCTTTTTAAAAGACAGATGCTTGAGTACCTTTAACTTAGAGTCTTTGGAGTTGGGGCCCCCTGACGTGCAGCCACTGTGGAGAATACTTGCCTAGGTATTACTATGGGAATAGTTTCAAACACATCGGCATGCCCATTGAGGCATTTGTAAACTAAACTAGACAGACTATTGATTACATATTATTTTTAAAAGTTTGGGCACATGTGGCTGGTACATATGCCCTGGGTTAGGTCAGTAAAGTGAGTGATTCAGTTTCATATACCCCACTCCCACACCCAACTCTGAAAGCTTTGGTTTTTCTCACAGGGTCTACAGATCAATCATCTTAATAGTTTTCAGATTTATCTCATCTGAGCACTATTCACAAATAATATATTTAGAAGAAACCAGACATTCTAAATTGTGAGCATCTTGCAGTTTCCTCTGTTCTACCACTTTTATAGTACAAATAATGATGACATTAGTTTTACAAAACCTACAGGGCAAACATATTTTAGACATAAATACTATAATGGCAATGGACTAGAGAAGTACACCACAGAAAATTATTTCAAGGTGTTTTGAATTTTGATTCAAGTAATTTCTTTTTGGTTTTTCCTAGAGGTTTATTTCCTAATAAATCTGTTATTTTCAAGGGACACTTTTCTTTTTCTTTCTTCCTTTCTTTCTTTAAAGAAAAGGCATAACAAATTGTACTATTTAACATGCTGGGAGGGGCCAACGCATGAGGGAATCCTAAGAGAGTAGTTTCTCCCAGGGACACTTTTCTAAAGCAGATGCTTATAAAGTTTTTCTGTGCAGTGTGACTTTGCTTCTATGATGTAGTAGATGGAGTCTGAATTATTTGAATCTGAATTTATCTGTAAAATCTAGGCACAAATAGACTGTTTAAGTGCTATGAACTTGGTAGTCTATGACAAATGTTCAGAAAGAATATTTTGAACTTAATGATTATGTTAAATGTGTTTTATTAAAGCAGAAATTTATTGCTCTTTTTATTATCAACTAATATTTCATCAAATTTCATCAGCCCTTATATTCAGATCATCCCCAAATATGGACAATACATTGTTGCTATAAAAAATTTCAAAATTTCTGTTGAATCTTTTGTGATACTTACTAACTCTTCCACAATTGAAGACTCCCAAAATATATACCTTACTATATTGGACTTTCGAGATAAATGTTTACCTTTCAGAAGGTTTTACTATATATGTGCCTTCTGCAAATGACAATGACAATCCTTGAAGCTAGGAGTCCTATCAGGGATCTGAATAAAAGGTTTTCACCGTACGTCTACACAAACACGTGCGTATGTGTATTGGGTGACTTTATATATAAACCCAAGGGCCATTTCTGGTGTAAACTATGGAAATATGCTTTGCATGCAATATTAAAAGGTAAATGTTATAAGGATAATACATAGTGTAAATGTATCTTTAAAACAACCTAGAGCATTCATCTTTGATAAATATACTTTTCCGTGTGAAATCGTATTTAAAAGCTAACTTGCAGCAGCAACTTTTTTGGTGACAATTCAATATTTTGTTCTTTTTGTGGGTGTTCTGTTTGTTTGCAGTCAGATGAGTGAGCCTCATAGCGGTTTGACGCTCAAATGTGCCAAGTGTGGAGTAGTTTCAACAACAGCTTTGTCAGCCACCACCGCCAGTAATGCCATGTTAGTCCCAATCATTTACATCTTCTTATTACGAATCTTTTACAGTGCATGTGAGAAAATGCTATGATGAAAAAAAAAATTGTTTGCTAATACTGGAGCTAAGAGCATACTTAAGTATTCATAATTGGCAACTGCTTTATAAGTATTGTGGGATAGTCTATAAAAAAAATAACTTTCAAATGTTATTTGCTTTGTGGCTTCCAAGTTAATGATCTTAGTGCCACATACAAGAATGTTTTGTTGAACGGGGGTTTGGTTATGGCCTGGGGTGTGACGTGCAAGTAAGTAATGTTGCTTTCTCTGTCTTTCAACAGGGCATCTCTTTGGAGCTCCTGTGTGGTGTTGCCCCTTCTGGCTCTGACATGGATGTCTGCGGTTCTGGCCATGACAGATAAACGCTCCATATTGTTTCAAATACTTTTTGCTGTGTTTGATTCATTGCAAGGTTTTGTTATAGTCATGGTCCACTGCATTCTTCGAAGAGAGGTGAGAAATATAATTCATGTGAGAGAGAGAAGAGTGATGGTTGGAAGGGTATTTCCTCACTAACAAATATGATCTTTCATTTTAATATTCAGATTAAATCCAGTCTCCTCCACTGACAATCATGTGGGAGTTAAAGCTTAAAAGGAAGCTTTAAGGCAAAGTTCAGGAGGGGCCCTGGCACTCTGAGAGTGACAGATTAAAACAGATGGAACTCTGCAAGGGAAAACACAGCCAGAGGTGCCAAGAACCAGAAAGAGTAGATTCAAGAGCAGTTACTTACATGAAGTGATTGGTGTAGATAAGTGTGTTGGAGAAATTGGTGGATAAGAGGGAGGGTGGCATGTTTGCAAAAGGCACAGTTCATAAATGTAATGCAATGATATTTCTTAAGCCCATTTCCTAACTCATGCTTCTACATACAGCACATCCTCATTTCTCAATTCATGTTAACTGCAGATGCTCCTCAACTTGCAGTAGGGTTACATCTGAAAATGTCATAAGTCAAAATTGGGCATTTTGTAGACATGATACGATGAGAAACACAAAACACAGTATCCAAAAGAAGCTGGCAACACAGTACACTGTAGAATATCAGTTGTTTACCCTTGTGATCACCTGGCTGACTGGGAGCTGCTGCTCGCTGCACTGCCCAGCATTGCAAAAGAGCATTGTACCACATATAGTAACCAGGGAAAGATCAAAATTCAAAATTTGAAGTACAGTTTCCACTGAATACGTATCGCTTTCATACCATTATAAAGTTGAAAAATTGTAAGTCGAGACCATCTGTAATTTTATTTTAAATAGAAAGTGTAGAAGATTAATAAACAGTTCTTTTTTCTGTATATTAAACTTTGGTTAACATTACTAACGATTAATGATTTAGAAATGGATGTTTATGCCTAGAAGATATAAAAAATGTACACAGTGGGGCGTGATAGGCAGTAATTGTCTCCAAGAACTGTAGACCTGTAATCACAGCTTTTCTCTGGGTCATGATTGAGGTTTATTGTCAGCAGTGAGGAAAGAAAGAAGTCATCCTTCACGAGTGGAGACACTAACCAGTGCCAAATCCATGTAGGATAGTGAAAGATTTCAGACCTGAGTTGTTTAGGAATAGAATGTTTTCCAACCTGTGCAAAAACTGTTCTGAATGTTTGCAAACATTGACACATATGAGTCATTTTAGCATTTACTCAGGGGATGAGTGGTGACTAAAACACATACTGACACAGTGCCATGCTAGTGAATTTGAGAAAACAGTCTACTCTGTCATTGTGCATTATCTACCTTATTTGAGAACTTTATTGTGATCTGCACATTGCAAAGAGACACATGCGTAGAAGTACATACCACATAGTTTTTATAATGATGTGTCAAGGTAACCAAAGGCCTTTACCTGATTTACCAGATGGGAAGAACTATATTTCTGAGCAATTTCAGTAAGATAGATGTCAGCAATGATCCCACATGTGAATTCTAAGAATATTTTATGACGAAAATCAATGAAAATACATGAAACATGACTTCACATTGCAAATTAAGAGTAATATTTCATCATTTAAAAAATCTGATGTAGCTCATGGTTGCCAAGCTTTACTACTCCCCCATCACAAATTTCTACCTAGAATATCAGCATTAAAAATCTTCCAACTGTTAAATTATGTATACACCAAAGGAGTAAAAGTTCAAAGGAAATTGAATAATAATTGTTGTGTTCTTCTTCAACTATAACTATCTTGTGAGTCTTCTGTATTAATATCATCTCTAATGTATTTAAGTAACAAAATTGTTCTAAATGTGTAGATGTAGACACATAATCCATTTTTGATTGACAGTTAAGAATGAACCGTTGCCAGTTTTAAGCAATATACATGATATACATGCGACTTTCAGAAGCTATTAATACCTTAGATGTTAAATAGTAGAAAAGTGCCCCATCTATAAATAAGCTTATCTTTTTCTTCAGAAATAAGCTTTTTGGCTAGTTTCAGGCTATAATCAAAATATGCAAGCTTTAAAATGATAGATATTGTAATGGCTTATTATCACATTTTTGCTGCTTACATGAAGAAAAATATTTAGCACAAAAATTTTTGATTTCCATCAGAATTTGTCCATACTTGCTAATGTGGGCTATTAAATCTCAAAAACACAGTTTAAGGGTAATTAAACCAAATTATATAATAAATGCTTCTGCTGAAGTAGGTGTATGTAAATATATGTTTTCTGTATTAATGGGAAATAAAAATATGACCATGGCTCAGTTGTTGCATTTTCAGTGATTAGTTCAAATTGAACAATTTTATAACTGATAAATTAATAGCAGAATGTCATAACAATCTATAGTTTCAACACTGAAATGAAAAGTCACATATGCTATTTTTTTTTTGTATTGAACCTTAAAATACCCTATAACATTGCTATAAATATGTATGTAAATATATGTTTTCTGTATTAATGGGAAATAAAAATATGACCATGGCTCAGTTGTTGCATTTTCAGTGATTAGTTCAAATTGAACAATTTTATAACTGATAAATTAATAGCAGAATGTCATAACAATCTATAGTTTCAACACTGAAATGAAAAGTCACATATGCTATTTTTTTTTTGTATTGAACCTTAAAATACCCTATAACATTGCTATAAATACACAGAGAAGATTTCAGTTGTAGGGCAATCAGAATTCCTAAGAGGAAGTTGTTATTAAAAAGACAAAAAGACCCTTGTTTAAAAGGGTTTTACAAATCCCAAGGAACATATCACAGAAGGCCTCACTGAGCCCACAGAAATGCTTCTTGACCTTCTAAATGTATCTTAGTATCTCTTATTCTTTGTGATCACATTGCCCTGACACCAACCACATTCTAAGAGAATAGAAGCATCTTCCCTTATCCTCTGTGTCTTCTGTGAACAATAGTTCCATAAATACACACAGGAGCAAATGGAGTTGATATTTACCTGTAAAACATTGGGTAATGATTCATATCTACTAATCTACTTGATAATTTTTAAAAATGTAAAAGCAATTTAAGAAATACTGCTTTATGATTTAGAGACTGGAAATATATATGCACATTTCTATTTCTATATATTTTTGACATACACTAACATTATTGGGTCCTTTTTTGTCTTGAGTGATTGTGCCAATATGAATTCAAAAGGCTTCACTTGTGTTTACTTGTGAAATTTTTCTGTGGAGGAGGTGGGTGTACACAGGAGAGAAATACAGCCTTGCAGTTTAAGAAGGAGAAAAGAAATAGAATATTATAACTGTGGCATTTTGAATGTGGTGTGTATGGAGCCTAATTTATTTTTAAAGTGCCTTTGCTTTTAGTAGGCCCAATTTTAAAACCAAAATCATTTCAAATCAGGATAGAAAGGAGAATTGATCACTCTGGTACTGCCAACTCAATTATATTCATCTCTTTTTTATTAAAAAAAAAAGCAAATAAAATATCTGTATAACAATTTGTTGTGATCTCCAGACCTGACATCTTAATATTTAAACTTCATAAAATTTGTATTCTTGAAAATACAGATTCTTCTTCTGGAATACCTTCTTATTTTAAATTGTTTTAGTAAATGCCTCTGGTTTAAAAAAAAAAGAGAGAAAAAGAAAACAAAAAGAGCAAATAGGAATAAAAAAATAAGCCATCTAACTTATCACAACACATTACTTTCAGCAACAAAATCTAGATCTTAGAAGCTAATATGTATAATAGCTAATAAGATAGAATCTAATAGAATAAGTATAGATGTTTCCTTCATTTATCCATCATTTGTTGATTAGACTTCATTTGGATTAAGCAGATAACAAGATATACCATTTACTATTCTCCACATTGCTATGGAAATTGAAACGACACAAGAGTTATGAAACCTTTGCAATACTTCCAGTTGCTAGGAAACCACTTTCTTGGTGCCTGCACATTCCTCTCATCTCTGTCTCTGGCTGTGCCTGGCTCTAAGACAGTCTTACAGCTTGATGTCACAGGGGGAAAATAACACGATTCTGGTACAAAATAAGCTACAATAAACCCCTTTCACTAAATAGAAGGAAAAAGGAAAATGCTTAAATGGATAATTTTGTTGAATCGGTGTGTGAGAATCCTGTGGCTGTTCTGCAGCATAAGTAGCAGGCCAACCTCTTCTTTTCTCTTTCCCAAGCACTGGCAGGAGGTCTAGGTTGCACCAGAAGAGGTCTCAAAACCTTCATCTGAACCCATGAAGCGATTTGTAGCAAAATGCTTAAAATAAGCATGAACTGTTTTTTTTCTTTTTCTCTCTTTCTTTTTCTCCCACTTCCTTCCACTCTTTTTATTTTATTTATTATTTATTTTGTGAATTTCCCATTTAGTCTTATTATTTCCTTAAAAATTACAGGTAAACAAAATGATTTACAAGCATATGACAGTAAATACATAAAACAGACAAGCATCCTTATCTATCTAATCCAAAAAGCAATATTCTCCCAAAGTAAATTATATTTTTTAAAAAGTAAAACCAGTAGTGATTAAATGACTAGACAGCAATTTGAAGAGTCCATGTTGCACTTAATATTGCTCAGATGGAGAGTTGCATGAACCTGAAAGCTTGACTACTTACAGGGAAATTAGGTATGACTCATTAGCATGGAAGGATACATCTGTGTCCTTCCTCAGTGAGGGGTGGAACAGGGGTTTCAGTTGGTTTTTGAAGATGAAGGAATAGACAATAGGAGACTTCGGAACTAAATAGTGTCCTGAGGGGAAAATGAGGCTGGAAGATTAAGAAAGGGAAAGTTTCAGATAGAGGAAGGTGGGGAGAGGTTATTGGCATATCATTTCCATGGAATGGAGCTTTTGGTGAATAGGAGAGAGTTTGATTCTTCTCTGGGACCACCTGGAGCATATGGAGGCATAAAGCAAGTTATGTGATCCTGGACACTAGAGTGATTTTTTTTTTAAAATAGTTACTATATCAACACCAAGAGAAAGGCAATACCGATGACATTTGAGGACATTGAGGACATTGATTAAGGGATGCGTCAGCATTTTCTGGCAGAGTATTCAGTGGCCATGATAAGAGGCCATTGTGAAGGGTGTCATGAAGAAAATTAAACCGATTTTAGAGAGTGATGAGTAGCTTAGTGTGGGGAAGGTCAGGGTACTGATACTGATTCTAATCTTTTTAGCTTGCTCAGAAGTTTGTTGTGTATGGACAAGAGTTTAAGGAAGAGGGGAGTGGGTTGCGAAGACCTCCATCTTTGTCAGGCTGAATTGAAAGTTCAAAAATAAATACTTTAATGTTTTTGTTGCTGTTTTGTTTTGTTTTTAATAAAATAGGATATGTACGTTCAAGTGGGAGAATGGCTAGAAGTATTGAAATAAACCTGGATTTTATCAGAACAGAGAGTGGGGAGCACAAAGACTGCTTTTAAATAGGTACTCGGACATGACACAAGCAAGGACAAAATACTCATATTCCTCTAATTTTTTTTTCCCCAGAAATCACTAACCTCACTTCACCCAGTAGTCATCACATTTCTTAGTCAGGGAAATATAAATCTTACCTCTCCTTCCAGATTAGGCTTTCCCAATTTAGCATAATTGCAATTATGTTATGAATATTTGCATCAGTCCTAATCTGCACATGTCATTCTGTAACTCCATGCAGCAGCTTAAGAGGTTAACAAGAGCATGAAATCAGATGGGTGAGATGCCATCAGTGAACAAGTTCAAACATGGAGAGTTCATAACAGACATTGACAAATTCTGGCACAGCCAGCTAGTGTCCAACTGTGGCTTGCTGTTATCCAAAATTCTCCTGCCAGAGCCTCACACTGTCCCCCACTCTGGGGAGCAGCATGGTGCTTCTGTCTGTAGCCAGGAGGGGTACCTGGACACAGACATGTGGACGGGCAAGGCCCACCTCCCTTTCCTTCCTACCTCCAGGGTCCTGCTTGTAAAATTGTTAAACTGGTAATAGGAAGTTCAATATGTTTTGAATAAAGGTTTAAAATGAAAACTTATCTCATTACCTCTTATTTCGTATATTTTATCTAAATCACGAAAGATGGAGGATTATGGTATAGCAACTCAATTTCCAACCAGTTGGAAAGAATTGTTTTGGTTCATTGCTTCACTGAAGCTACTGTATTCTTCACTCAATGAGGCTGTAAGGGTGGTGACAGAGTGGTGCATTGGAATGAGGACTAGGTTTCAAGTCAGTGACCTGGGTCCATTCCTAGCTCTGTCACTTATTGTTTTGATCTTGAGCAAGTTGCTTAAGCTCTCTAAGCTTCAGGGTCCTCATTTATGACACTGAGATAATATCTGCCTAAAAGTGGGTGACATGAGGCTTGAAATGATACATCACTTGTGAAGGCATGGGGTCATGCTGTCTGGCATAGAATTTCCCTTCCTTTCCTTTTCCCATTGGCCTGCTAATGAAACATTGCTACATATTTTTCAGATCATGTATGTGAAATATCATCTCAAGAAATATATGACCCTTCAAATTGATACAAAAAATGTGATTTGAAGGTAGAATGCTACAATTTTAGTGATAAAGTGATAGATCCTTTAGGTGTTAGAAGATTCCAATAGAAAGTCATCAGGACTGAAATTTGGGTCTGCAGTCCATATTTTCTTTTCATTGTATAGCAAATAATGAACCTTCATTTTTGGTTTTATTTCCTTTGCTATCAGAAAAGTCAGGTAATATTTTAGTAATATGAAGTCATTCATACTGCTTATATCAACTGGCATAATACACATGAAATTGAGAACAGTCTTACTCCTTCATTTAATGATTAAATTATATGAAATTTAATATTATTTGAAAGATCTGAGCCATTTGTTCAAATATGAAAAAGTAGGAACAATAATAGGAATGAGATTCAGAAAAAAAAANAAAAAAAAAGGACCACATAAGAAACTTCCCTCACACTGAGTAATTATTCTCAAATAATTACAAGAATGTAACTTTATTCTTTTCCTGGCTTTCTGTTCTCTGGAATAGGAAGTCAAGTAGAATAACTGAAGGCAACACTGTCTTCTTAAGAGGTAAAGACTTAGGGTCTGAATTGCTCAGTAGCTACATACAGAGCCTATTTCAAACTGTGCAGCTCTTTCCTGTGAGGTTTCTGTAAATTGCAACACTGCCAAACATTGCTTGGTGCTCTTCCCCAGCAAACTCTAAATCTGGCACCAGCTTTCACAGTGACACTCTGCCAGCTGCTTCCAGAGTAAGAACCAATGGAGAAGTCCAGAGCTGAGGGACAAACAGGAGGGAGGATCACTGCAATCCTCTTTGAACTCATGTACCTTCCAGGAATCCATCCACAACAAGAAGGGTTTATAGCTTTTCAGGAGATTTTATAGCAGCTCCCAGCAGGAGCCATTCAGGATAACTTTGGCAGTGCACAGTTGGATACTTTTAGGAGACTTGATAGCTTATTGTTTTTACCTCATCTTATTTTTGAAAATGTTTCTTGCCGTTGTTTTTTTCATTTCACGAAATGCCATCAGATTTCCTTAAAGTCCCCTAAATATGCCTACTTACATATCCGTTCCTTGCTACTCCCCTTGATATTCAATTAAGACGAAACACCTATTACATAGAAATAAAAAAGAGATTTTGAAGTCTAGAATTTAATTGCCATAATTTATGTTAAATATTTCATTGTTCCCAAGAAGTTTATTTAAAGATTGCATTTACTGCTCTCAAGTAAGTTTGTTAAAATGTTAATTTCACATGAACTCAGTTATAGTAATTTGAATATATAGTAATAAATTTTAAGATAAATTGTTACCTGAAATAAATGACTTGTTCTCCACAAATAGTAGGTCAAAGACTATTATTGTCCAGCATTGTAAATATGAGTATTGGCACAGAAGTCTTTAATTTCAGTATGAAATAACCAGATCTAGATTCTGTCTTGTTTTATTTTATTTATTTTTATGCTTTTTCCTTGTCTGGAATTAAGTTTCTTATAGACTTGCTTTAAAAAAAAAATTCCATTTGTTCTCCATCAGCACAATTTATATTGATCCATCAAAGATAAACTCTCTTTGCTTAGCTGATAGAAAATCCAATTAATTATCAAAATGTATCCAAATAGCTGTGGATGCTTTTTCCAGGTACTGCCTTGCCTGAAGCACCATCTTCTGTGATAACAAATATGCAGCGTGAAATCTAATCTAATCTTTCTTCCCTGACAGTGTTGGACAAATGTTTAAGATCAGTTCATCTAGATCATTCCAATACATTTTTAGGATTTTTTAAAAAATCAAGTGGAGCATTTGGAATCAAGTCAAATCTCTCCTGAAATTTGGGTGTCAGAGGCACTAAAAGTGTCAGAGAACCTAACACTTAAATTATGGCATTTGTGTGACCATTAAAATGACCTTGAATTTACTGGAGAATT
>NW_007727431.1:56513-74553 GCF_000696425.1 Galeopterus variegatus
TTCCAATACATTTTTAGGATTTTTTAAAAAATCAAGTGGAGCATTTGGAATCAAGTCAAATTTCTCCTGAAATTTGGGTGTCAGAGGCACTAAAAGTGTCAGAGAACTTAACACTTAAATTATGGCATTTGTGTGACCATTAAAATGACCTTGAATTTACTGGAGAATTTTTATGCTTTTCTGTTTTATATTTCTTCTGAACAGCATCGGCTGATTCATAACATCATTATTCAGTATAGAAATGCCCTTAATCCATTGTCAAATTTGGGAGTTTGGTTGTTGAAGGTATTGATTTTGTGTGTGTGTGTTCTGGAAAACAGATTTCTTTTACATTTTCTTCAAGCAATTAGATAGTGGATTTTGAAGAGAAACTTACAGAAGTTGCTTTTCCATATTTCATTTTCAGCCAAAAATATTGTTGATAATTATGTTCTGAAGGTCTGAAAATAGAGCAGTTAGTGAGGACAAGTCAAATTAATGTTTAGTGTTATCAAAATGCTTTATATTTTATATACACTAATATTTAGAAATAGATTTATTAGAAATCTTTATAAAAGAAATTTTAAGCTCCTTGAAGGCAATGTTACTAACATACTATTTATCTTCCTTTATAAATTGTGCTTCTTTAACAGTTGCTTTGGGGCACAAACAAAGAAAATTAGCAAGTACCTATTTTTCTGACATGATTTCTTAAGATTCTTTTAGAAAACGGATATACCTCTTTGGTGATATCTCCAATCAAATTTCTCATGACAGAAAAAGTGGTGACCTGGCAAATACTAAACCCATTACCACTTTTTGGTTATTTATGTGTCACTTTACCTACAGCAATGACTTCTTAATCTAAAAAAGAGGAATCTGAATGCTTTTCCTCTAAAGAGACTAACTTTGTTCAGTTTGTGTCTCCTTCACAGGGAAAGCTAGGTGATTTAACCTGAAGTATTTACCAGTTCTTCAGGAAAAGATGATTAGACTAGATTTCACTGTACCTACGAACTAGATTTTCACTTTTACTGAAAATAAAATGGAAAAAGAAATGAATTGGAAAAGGAAATGAGAAATTAACTTGCTGGTTATATCAGGCAACTCCTCATTCTTTTTCAAGGAAATCCTAAATTTAGAAATATTAGAATCATAGAATGGAAGAAAAGTCAGAGAATACTGAGTCCATCCCCGACGCCTTTGTTTCATAATCATTATGGCCACATCACCAAGATTAGAAACTGAAGTGGAGAAATAGAAGTCGACGAAGGTCTCACCGTTGGACTGGTTGGCCAGTCTGTCATGGTGACTAAACTCAGGGTTACTTTCCAAATCCTGCAGTTTGGGAGAGAGCCTACTAATGACTATGAAATGGGTGAGAGGACAAGGAGGAAGCTGAAGACCACTTAATAGGCTCAGTTTTGTTTTGTTTTGTTTTTTCCTGGCCAACGCATACATTATGCACATCTCATATCAAAACAATGATAGGATATTTCATGTCAGTGCTTTTCAAAAGTAAAGATTTTTATGTATTTACTGTGGTAGTCTCTAAAATGGTGCTTCAGCAAAATACGGACAATACATCATCTATACTTTGTTTTTTAATCTAATAAACAGATTACAATAAATGAGAAGAGGAATACCAATAATATCAAATCAGAAAAACAAGGCATTATTAAAATGACCTTGCCATTGACTTGGGATAGGTAGCTACTTATGAAGATGTCTGTCAACAGCTTACGAGGTGCCTAATGAACCACGGGAAGTGGAAAGGACATGCTGATGCCAAGGCATCATCTGATCACAACAATCGATTGCTTCGTGTGTTTGCTATTAGCTATTCATGTTTACTGACTTGTTTTCAAATAAAACAATTAATGTAATGTTCTTGGAATTCCCTTGTGATATGTCTGTTCTTTATTTAGACTCCAATTATGAATGGATATTAAGGAAGTTTGGCCCTGCTAAGTGACTTTCTTTTTTTTTTCATTACAATCAACCAGGAGTAGAGTTGTTTTCCTATTCTTTTGTTTTATTGTTTTATTCTTACATGAGGGCACATAGCACTTGAAGGGAGAGAAGAAGTAGTCTCCTCAAAGACCCCTTACTTGAGACATAAGAGGAAAAATCCCAAATCAGTTTCAGTCAAAAGATCATTGAGTAATCTTATTTTTCACAATGTTTAAAGCTATTATGAAGATTATGCCATACCAAATAGTAAATCCCCCTTGAAAGACACACATATTATTTGTAACAATGGAAATAAATCTGCCCTCTGGCAAGAATTATTAGTGTTGAGCCAGATACAGCCATTTTCATAGCTAAGGAGTTCCCAGCACTTCCCTCTGTAAAATAAGACGGGTGATAAATTTCCTCGACATAGAAAAATCTTCAGGTACACTAGTATTTGTATTAAGAAGTAAACAAAATGGATATTATATCATGAAAGCAATGATAACTACTTTCTCATAGTTGATTGCCAATATAGACAATATCTGGTCATTAACAAGAAAGAAAAAAATTAATTTTTCCTCCCACAGGTTCAGGATGCATTTAGATGCCGATTGAGAAACTGTCAGGATCCAATCAATGCTGATTCTTCAAGTTCTTTTCCTAATGGGCATGCTCAAATCATGGTGAGCTTTTATTTTCCCTCTGATTGTTAATTAAGTCATGACTTCTTAAAGAAATAAACAAATATCCTTGTTTGTAAAATCCAATTTTGTATGCCTTTGGAGTTCATGAAGAGACTTAGAACTCTGATACCAGAGAAGTATTCTTTCTGGGTTATCTGGAAGCCCAGAATCTGCTGATGGCTTCTCGGGGTGTTGAGTGTGGGGCTTTTACGCAACACCACAGAGTGTTTTCATCCTTGCAGAGAATTAGAGAGAATGATTTGTACATAGCATCATGCATTTTTTTTTTTTACAGATCAGAACACTATGCACCTGCCCATCTAGTCTTAAAGTGGTGGTTCTCAGCCTTGGTCACACATCAGAATCATCAGAGGAGCTGCACCTCAGACCAATTACAACAGATCAGAACACTATGCACCTGCCCATCTAGTCTTAAAGTGATGGTTCTCAGCCTTGGTCACACATCAGAATCATCAGAGGAGCTGCACCTCAGACCAATTACATCAGAATCTTGAGGGTGGGACCCAGAAACTGGTGATTTTAGTGTGCAGCCTAAGCTGAGAACCACTGTCCTAAAGCATAAGGGGTAGCCACCCCTCGAGTGAAAGTCAGTTATTGTACATAAACTCTGACTTGTTGCAATTAAGGGGTACTTTAGCCATAACCACTTTGGTGTATTTTAGAAATGAAGTAAGATTTAAACTGTGTCTTAAAAATCAGGGTTAAAAAGGAAAGGGTTTTTTTATATAATTTATTTGATTTATTATTAACTTTTTTGGACTAGGCAGCATAAAATAGGCTAAATGATGCATTAGCAACTAAGACTTGAGAAAGAATAATTAATTCCTTAATAACAATAAATAGATAACTACCAAAATCTGTTTTAAAATATTGATAGGGAAAGGCATATGATTGGAAGAACTTGATTAGGATGGGCTAATTTAATTTTACCATTAAAAAAATAAACTAATTTGTTTAAAATGAAATTTGGGGAAAACACAACAATGGAGCTAAACTCCGGCTGGTTCTAGACCCAATGAGCATTGTTTAATCTTCAATTTTAATTCCTTAACCTGATACCTTTTTCATATTCAAGTGAGAATAAATCATTGGAAGAGCCTTGCTTGACTATTATGTGTTTGACAAAGCTGTATTGTAAGATACTACATTATAAACAATATGTTCAAATTGAATGTTCAAAAAAAATGCAAATGACAAAAGCATTTATTTAAGTACATTCATAATAATGCACATTCTGATGTCTTTATTATGATTGAGGTCTTCATTAAAAGATGGTTCTTACTATTTCTCATTACAGACAGACTTTGAAAAGGATGTAGACATTGCTTGTCGATCGGGTAAGAATTTTTTAGATTTTGAAAATATAATCATTAAGGATGTTAAATTTTGATTTTAATGAAAATGCTGTGGGTTATGTATAATATATTCATGTGTATGGATAAATGGAACCTTCCAGATGGAAGCCTTGTACTAGCAGAAATATGTGTGTGAAGGGTGAGAGACAAAGAGAAAGACAATGAGAAATGAGCAGGAAACTAAGAATGGTTCATTGGTAGCACCGTAACAGCAGAAAAGCATTGACACAGAGACAGACTTCCATTCCACTGAGTAATGGTTGTTGGGTGTAAGGACAATTTATCCTCTCTGTGCCTCAGTTTCATCATGCATGAAGCATGGATTGTTACAAGATGAAATGTCATTGTGCGTGTGTGTGTGTGTGTGTGTGTATTATGGTTGTTGTTATATTTTTAGAGAGGACCAGGAGAAACCATGCAGCACACTCTGCCTTAGAATGTTAGGATCTCATTGATCTCAGAGTTGTCCTTCAGCCTATGGCTAAATTCTCAACAGAGTAGATGGTGTAAGAGTTTTAAAGGAAACCTACATGTTTTATTTTTTGGATAGTTCCAGTTGTTGGAAAATGTTCCTTTATACTAGAACAAAATATACTTCATTTTACCTTTTACTCATTGGTCTTAGTGTTACCTTCTAGAACAAGAGTCGGTATCTACTTCATCTAAATATCCAAATATTTGAAAACAACTATCATTTAGCTCAATCCAAGTCTTTTTTTCTCCAGACTAAACAAGCCATGTTTCATCATTCGATTCTCACAGCATCTTCCGCTTGCATGGTGTTCAAGATAGCTTCCAATTTGTCAGTAATTTTAAGTTATAGTGCCCAAACATATACATACTCATCAACATTTCTCACAGTCGGCTCTTTACTTATATTAATGCTATCTCCATCTGCATCTGATTTGTATTTCAGTGTTAGTGTCAACTTGTCATCTAAAACCCCTAAGACTTCCATAGGAGCTGTCAGGGCTTCCCCAGTCTAAGATTGTGTGAAGGATCTGTTCTGGGTATGTTTTTCTTGAAAAAAAAAAAAAATCTGGCCTTTGTGTTTGTCTCTATTTGCTATTATCTTACTACTTCAATGTTAGCATACTGTCCATTTGAGATTGTTTGGCCATTAAAAGTTTGATAATAATATCTTCTAAGTCTTCATTTGAACTGCCAGTAAAGGAGTTGAATGCATGAGACCTATAGTTTATATATACTGTAGAACTCTGCTCTGTTCAGTGAGGCACCCCCTACCTGCCAGCAGATTCCCTTTATGTGTAGTTTTCAGATTCAACTCATAACCATTAAACATCTGTGCAGAATCTCATATCACAGGTTTTGATATAATCAGAAGAATATTAGAGACTATGCTGATATTTCCGTTCCTGAATTGAATCAAAATACTCTATGTAGAGTTGGTCATAGAGAAGAGTAAAATGACTGTCATGATTTGGCAACCCACAGTAGACCTGTGCAGGATATTACAAACCACCCTTTCCTGTTGAAAATCTAACAAAATATTGCCAAGACACAATCTCATTAGTGTTTGATTTCCAGAATCTACCATTCCTTCTTTAAATAATTGATAAAATATTTTTCCTTTGCTCCATCCACCTTCTATAATTTCTCAAAAATCACTAGCCATGGTGCCAGTTTCTACATCTATGTTCCAACATGGGATGGGATTTGTCTGGGTCCAAAAGCTGGAATTTATTTTAAATGATTAGATGTTTATTCTAATATAACTAATATAATTCCTCATTTTCCACCCTCAATTTAGTTTCCTTTCATCCTTTTTTGGTGTACTCTTTAAAGTTCTCCTAGATAGAGAAGTCATAAGACAGCAGACAGTTTTGTCTCTTCTTTAACATCTATTAACACTAAACCAGTGGTTGTCAAAGTGTGGTCCCTAGATCGGCAGTGTTAGCATGACCTGGGAACTTAATAGAAACTGTGGAGTGGGGTACAGGAACTAGTTACAAGCCATCCAGGTAATTCTGATGCATGCTAAAGTTTGAAAACTACTGTATTAGACCGCCCTCCCAAGGTATGATCTCATCCCTTCAGTATTCTTCTTTTTTGTTAAATTACTTATTTTTTTTCCCAGTTCTCATTGTATTCTGGGATTTAGCATTCCTAATACAGATTATATTATTAGAAAATATTTTCTCTATTGTTTTTATTTTCTGTTCTTATTTTTGATTGGTGCCCTAAAATTTTAACTGGGGTCATCAGAAGCTTGCTTCTGAGATTTTCTAGAGATGTTTGCCCATGTTGAAGTATATTCAAAGTCTCAATTCATGTGCTCTGAATTTTTCTCTAAATTTTGTTGAAATTCACTCAGATGATTTTTGTTTGATTTTTATTAGCATTTCACTACTTGATTAGTTTTTCTCAAAAATTCCATCACTTCAACATCATATTTTCATGTGTAGGTGATATGGATTATTTTATGTTGCATATTCAAAATTTGGATATATAATTTAAGCAAATATAGAAGGCAGGCATATCTCTCATATTGAGTAGACAACTTCATAAGAAGAATTATTTTTCCCCAAATATTGGATATATTAAAAATTTCACTAAACATGGCTAGGCCATTTGATAAAAATATGTTTACTATAACTATAAATCATATTACATTTGTACAAAACTGAATATATCTTGCACAAATTCAGATTATGAAGTCAACACTCAGCCAGTCCATAGCTCACTTGGGAGAGGGTGGTGCTGACAACACCAAGTCAAGGGTTAAGATCCCCTTACTGGTCATCTTTAAAAAAAAAAATGACGTCAACACAGTATTGACACTTTCTTTACAGTTTACTGTATATTAATGAAAGTATATAATTATATTTACATCTTAATGCAATATGAAAGTTTCCCATTACTCACCTTTCAATTTTACTGCTATAAACTTTGGATTAATTTTGTATACAGTTAAGGATTTAAACTATTCTTCCCTGCATTTGTCCCCCATGTGCTCAAGTCCCAGCCCCTCCCCCACAATACTTGCTATCAGTTTCTTGTGCAAGCATGCCAATTTTCTCACAGGCTGATGTTCTTTTAGAGTCAGCTCCCACTCCCATTAGCCACTGATCAAATTGTGTTCATGTAGTTTCCCTTTCTTCTAGGAAGTCATACAGTATGCAGTCTTTTGAGTCGGCCTTAGCATAATTAACCTTGTGAGACTTGTTCATGTTCATGGTTAAATAATTTTTATTACTTACTGGTATTCCATTATATCAATATATATCACAGTTTATCCTAAAGTTCACTATTTGAAAGACATTTGGGTTGTTTACAATTATTGCCGATTATGGATAGTGCTACTATGAACATCTGCATACAGGTAAAAAAAAATTCTTCCCTGAATTTGGAGACATTTTAAAAGTTTTTTATTTGTATTATCATTGAATCTATTCATTTAGCATACTTTGCCTCTTAATATTTTTGTGTATAATCATTCCTTGAAACCACAATTCATCACTGATCTATTATTTTGAGAGGTTTGGAAATAACTACTTAAAAATGAATTATTTGACTGTTTTTTTACATATAATAGTTGAATATAAAAAGCCACAAGCAAATTATGGATTAATTTTTAAAAATGTAGATTTAACATTATTTTTAGTGTCTGAAATAAAGAGGCAATAATACAATAACTAGATACAAAATCTCTAAAGTTAATAGATAGTACATTAATGATGCATGTTTTGAAATAATTGTAAAGACTTCTTTGTAATAGGGAAAGGAATTCATAATCTTCTATTTTCCAACTTCTGCTTTAATGAGTAATAATTATGATTCTATTTGAAAATTGGATAATGATAGGTAAAATTTACTATATCTGAAACTTTCCATGAGGAGACAATAAACCAAATATTTTACAGTTATCTATGCCTAATGAAATTTTAAATGACAATTGGGTTGCTCTGCTTTGTAGATAGGTCAAGCACTAGGTGCATGCATTGAGCCAGTTCTCACACAGTGCAATTCTGTGTTCTTTCAATACCAAAGTTACGAAGAATATTTCTTCAGAATTTTATTCTTTCATAGTCCTCGAAACTGACAGCTGTTCATAACTGAACAAGCTTTGTTATTCTACCTCTATTATCCATAAAATATGGCTTTCTTTTTATACAGAAGCAAAAAAAAAGAAAAAGAAAGAAAAAAACTAAAATATATTTGATAAAGAATTCTGAACTCTTTTGTTGATTGGTTTGTTTTTGTTTGGTTTGGTTTGTGTTTTTGTTTTGTTCCTTTTCATACTATGAGTTATCATCATACACTTTTTTTTCTAAATCACTGTTTTTCAGGCTTAAAATGGAATGGAGTTTTCAGAGGCTCATACAGTTTTTTTCTGCTTAAACTCACTTGGCAAGTTTAATATCCTCTCAAGGGCATTCAAGCATATGGATTTATCTTGTTTAAAAATTCCTTTTTTAAAAAAATATGGAGCTGATCATGATACTTTTGAATCCTGTATCTACCTGGACCATATGGACTTCAATGAATAAATGCTTATTAATTTTCAATAAGTATAATTTTTGGAGGGATTTCTGATCCCGTACAATAAAGTTCTTATCAGTTACCTCTTTCAAGAAATACTTTAATAAATACAACTTCTAGAAAACTTTAAGGAAAAGGCCTTTAAGAAAAAATAAAATTCATGTGAATGTATCTCTAATTTTATAAAAACCCTTTGGAGTAGATTGATGGAGAAAACTTTTCTTATAATCTAACTTTCCCCTGTAAAGTTATGTGGAGTTGTTTAAGGACAGGGCACTGAGATTTTTGAAAGCTCATTAATCAGCTTTCAGATATGCCTTGGCTATGGGCTACCTGAGATCTATGACAGCATAACAGAATCAATAAAGAGTGATCAAGTAATCTAGACTAAGTACAAGCAAGTAGGTGGGGGTGGGGGGAAGAAGACAGAATAACCACAAAAATTCCTTGAACTATTTAAGTCAAGTGCACAGATACAATGTGGGCGGGGGAAGGAAGGGGGTGGAGAGGAATGGGTAAAGGGGCATGAAAATCAAGTACAATGTATTTTGAGAAGTAAAATTAAATTAAATTAAATTTTAGAATATAAAGGTTAATCACTCCCCCCCAAAAAAAATTGTTTAGTAGGAAGAGAGACAATAGAATATAATAATAAAAAATAAACACACACTAATTTCCTTTTATGAATTCTTATATTCTAATTCACAGTTATTCATAAGGATATTGGCCCTTGCCGAGCAGCAACAATAACAGGAACACTCTCCAGGATTTCTCTAAATGATGATGAAGAAGAAAAGGGAACGAACCCTGAAGGACTAAGCTATTCAACATTGCCTGGAAACGTCATTTCCAAAGTCATCATCCAGCAACCCACAGGCCTGCACATGCCCATGAGTATGAATGAGCTGAGCAATCAATGTTTGAAAAAAGAGAATACTGAATTGCGGAGAACTGTGTACTTATGCACGGATGATAATTTGAGAGGGGCTGATATGGACATAGTCCACCCTCAAGAAAGAATGATGGAAAGTGACTATATTGTGATGCCCAGAAGTTCTGTAAATACCCAACCATCAATGAAAGAAGAAAGCAAAATGAATATAGGCATGGAAACCTTGCCGCACGAAAGGCTATTGCACTACAAAGTGAATCCTGAATTCAATATGAATCCCCCTGTAATGGACCAGTTCAATATGAACTTAGATCAACATCTTGCACCCCAGGAACATATGCAGAATTTGCCCTTTGAGCCTCGCACAGCTGTAAAGAATTTCATGGCCTCTGAGTTGGATGATAATGCAGGACTATCAAGAAGTGAAACTGGATCAACAATATCAATGAGTTCTTTAGAGGTGAGCGATAGGAGGTTAAATACTTCCTTGATATTTGAAATACATGTAGATAGATAGGTACTAGATAGATAAGTTCATGTGACACGAGTTGAGAGAGAAGACTCACGTGCTTTTGCAGTTATGTATCATATAATAACATGGCATGCTGAGATTAAGTTTCAGGACATAGAGTTTTTCCAGTACGGCACTAGAATTCCCTCATTCAAGATCATATCTTTTTTTTTAATGGACCCACTATATTTAAGAAGATACCTATTAGTCATAATTCTGTCATAATAGGAATCAAGTTGGGCACTCAGAGAGAAAAAACAGAAGTTTCTCATGATGTTTTCAGCACTAGAAGTCCTTTTGGTGGGTAAAGTAGTATCTGTATGGCATTACAAACCTAAACCAAGACCTGGATTTTCTGTGTAAGGGCAACTGTTAAAAATAAAAGTGGAATGTTTCTCTGAGTTCCATCATTACACTGGTTATAAATTCTAATTATTATGACATTAGATCAACATTGTTCAGAGTAAATGTTTTGCTCTTAACTCTTACAGAATGATGACCACTAAAATTTTTAGTCTCAAACTATGAATTGTCAGAAAAGATATAATCTGAGCATGCTAAGAGTTAGGACTCTGAGGTCCAACACATAAGAACACCAGAAGTAAAAAAGTACATTTTTCTCAGCTTCTTTTCTGCCCACACGATATCATTTATGTTGTATTAGAAGTAACCAAGTAAGATCCCAGGAATATAGTATCTTATTTTCTATTGACATATATCCTGTTACTGATTTGTATGACTTTTATATCCTCTACCTTGAAGTTTTGCTGTAATCAGCTTCTTTTCTGCCCACACGATATCATTTATGTTGTATTAGAAGTAACCAAGTAAGATCCCAGGAATATAGTGTCTTATTTTCTATCGACATATATCCTGTTACTGATTTGTATGACTTTTATATCCTCTACCTTGAAGTTTTGCTGTAAACCTGCTGCTGATATACATTTTCAGTATACAATGCAACACATGTATTCTTTCATACATATTGCAAATTGTTTTAACATAATAGATGATCGCATAAAACACTATTTAGAAAAAGGCACTATAACTGGTTGCCTGTCCTTTACATCAAAGTTATGCTTATAATTGTATGTTCCAGTGTCCAGAAGTGCCTAGAGGCAATTGTTCCTTTTTTCTCTCCAAAGCCATTCTCTCCACTATGTCAAAATGATCCTGAGAGGCCAAAGAAACATGTTGAATAGTGCAATTTTAAGGTTTTTCTCAACTGGATTGAGGAAATTCTAGAACCAAATAGAAATGCAGCTAGGATCTAGAATTAATCCATACAATCTGGATCAACCTCAAAAAGAATAGGGTTTCTGAGTATAACTAGGTCAGAATTATTCCTCAGAACCGAGGATGGATAGGGGCAGTGAGAGCAAGTTTACTCCAGAGTGGCTGGAGCTTCCCTCTGGACAAAAACACCCGTCCTTCTGAATTAGCAGAATAGCTACTGTTTCCCTGTTATCACTTGCATATCCCAGAGAATAGCAGGTCTACTACAATAAAAGCCGCATAAGCACAAACTACAGAATATTTATGCAAAATCACCTAAGTTTTTAAGAGGATTTTTAGTGAGTGTGCATGTAATAACATAACATCATAAGTAACCATATGGGAGTTTTCTATATAGAATGACTCTTTTAAATGTGCTAAAGAGGTTTGAATGGAATTGCATTAAAATATTTTGGTTGTTATAAAAATGTTTTACATCTAAAAGCCTAAAAATCTTGCTGGGTTTGATATTGTACAGGTTATGTGTGCTTGAACAATAGATGGTATTTCCAAGTCCTGCTTTGTTCAGTTTATATTTTTTCCAAATATCTGTCTCCTTATTATTAAGTATAAGCATCATGTATACTGTGATTCAGTCAAAAGATCTGCATTTAAATGACTTAGAGGTCACAAGACTTTCATCTTGAAAAGGAAGAAAATTCAGGATTCAGAATGAAAATTCGGCTCCTCATTTTTATTCTTTAAAACAGTTTAAGGGGCCAGCCCGGTGGCGCACTGCGATAGTGCACCGCTTGGGAAGCGCGGCAGCACTCCCGCCGAGGGTTCGGATCCCACATACAGACCGGTTCCCGCTCACTGGCTGAGCGAGGCGCAGGAGCAACGCTGAGGGTTGCGATCCCGTTGCCGGTCCCGGTCCGGTACGGGGGCGTGCTGGAGTATCAACAGGGAGAGCAGGGATCAACAGTGGACAGGAGGTGCCTTGATTCTTAGGAGAAAAATATGAAGATGAAAGTGGGTAAATACATGGAGACAAGCGCTGGAGTATCAACAGGGAGAGCAGGGATCAACAGTGGACAATAGGTGCCTTGATTCTTAGGAGAAAAATATGAAGATGAAAGTGGGTAAATACATGGAGACAAGAGGCCTAGTCATTAGAGCAATTTGAGTCATTTCCCCACTGAGTGAGAAGGAGATTAAAGCCACAGGAACATCCAGCCAGAGAAGCTGGCACAGCAGAGGATGGCTGGTGCCTCGGGATCCTTTCAAGCATATAATAGAAAGATGTTCATACTAACTCAGAAATTTGCCTCCAGAGGAGTAGGTTTTCACAAATTGCCAATATGGGAAGTGGTGGAGGGACAAAAAAGAAGAGGACAAAAGCCACTAGTTGTAGCACAGAATGTGGTATTCTTGAGAAAAGTGCAAGAGAGAAAAAACAAGAGGGAGAAAAAAAGAAAGCCAAAGAAACTTGAGTGGGTGAGTGGGTGGACGTATTTATTCAAATAAGCAGGAGGCAACAAAGAAAGAGGGAGGCTCCCCAGCCCCGAAGGCAATGCCAGCAGGAAAGGCTCCAGCCTTCAGGGGAGTTTGCTCTGCTAACCCCCAATTATTGGGTAAGAAAAGTTTAATAAATTCATGAAGTTTCTTGGCATAAAAGTATATCCAGATTTCTTCGTGCCTAATATTACCTTGTTTCTCTCTTTCTTATAATGTGTTATCTTCCCAATGGTAGTCATTCCCCGAATGCACTTGTTAAACAACCTGAAAACTTTAGATTTAGAGTTTCCACACTCACTGAATAATTGCAGTATCGATATGGCAGAATTTTTCACAACAATGGCTTCATCCCTAGATATCTTCTAACTGATTTGCTGAAGGTTAAGAAGAATGAAACTGGCATCAGCATTGCAGCCATTCACCTTCAGTTAAGGAGCAAAATGTGTTGAGCACATGGTGTGTCCATAGAGAAAACAAAACACTGGGGTTCTGCTATGGAGCAAGGGGGACAAAAGAGATACCATGGTTCTCAAGCACTTGAGGTCTATGAAATCTACTTTAAATCATGGGTTGTGGTCCTATTTATTTATTTATTTTCTGGAGAATTACAGGTGTTTCATGGTAAGAAGACAGGTCAGTATTTATTTTGAATCATTAAAACAATGATGTTTATTTAACAGTTTATTTATTAAGTGATAAACACTTTCTCACTCAAAGGTCTTCCCCACTTAAGTGCATGTCCTGGGCCTGTTTGGCACATGATCCACTCTTCACCTTTTTCCCTGTATCACTCAGGGTTAGTACAGGTTCATGTGTCACTGGCTGGGTTATCTACCAGGAAGCACTGGTGAGAGACTGGAAGTTGGAGAGAAGAGAGTAACCTAGCATGTTTCTCCCCTGCTTTGGGCAGCACCTCGTGTCTCTTTAGCTGTAGCTCCCACAGTGTTTCTAGCTCTGCCAGGTACCCTAACCCTTGGCCTTACATCACCCTACCATCTCCCTCGGTCCTTCCAGCCTTGTGGGTATATCAGCTTTTTCTGCCAGTCCCTGGGTTACCTCACAGTCCCCTATGTGGCTTCTCAGCTCTTCTAACACTTGAATTCTTGGGGAACATCTTGCTCAAATACAAGTACTTTCTGTTGTTCTGACCAATCTTACCTTCATTGTTCTCTTCAATAAATAAAAATCTTGCTAACTGTTAAGGCTTAGATAGTACATTTCAAAATCATTTTACCAAAAACAGAAAGTTTTGTTGCTCTATCTTTTCTATTTTTGTATAAAATTACCTACATATCTGAAAACATTCTTAAATAAGTCTCTCAATTTATAAATGGGTAGAAAGAGACACCATTCTTTTTTTTTTTTTTTTGTCTTTTTGTCTTTTTCCGTGTCCGGCAACGGATCGCAACNGAAAAAGAAAAAAAAAAAAAAAAAAAAAAAAAACAGTTTAATAGTTAGTAATTGCTTAGGGTGACCATTTTGGGAGACAGCTGAAAGAGAATATATAGATACAGGAGTTAATAATAAAAATTAGCATTTATACAACGTCTTACATTACCAGATTCTCAAATCACCTTAAAACATGAATTAATCTTCACAACACCTCTGTGCAATAGATAAGATGTTATAATCCTTGAAGTAAAGTAATTTGTTCAAGGTTACAGAGCAAGTGCATAGCAAGTCTACAAGCAGAATCTTTCTGACCTGATCAATTGTATGCTGTCTAGAAGAGACAGCGATGAGCCTGAACATTTGCTTGAAGGTAACTTTGAAGTTCTTTTTATCCCTTGACAGATACTTGGTCTTATGGTGAAAAAAAGACATGAAATGGAAAAGGCTTTGTCTTATAAGCACGTAGAACTAACAAATTTTAGAGATGGGACTGTGGTCCATGAAGATAAAGTGATGCATTGTCAAGTAGGATTGTTAATTCTGCAAGATTTTATCTACAGGTCAACTAGTGAGGAAGATGATACTCTGACAATAACAGAGGAAAGACAGAAAGATGCTGGAGTATCAACAGGGAGAGCAGGGATCAACAGTGGACAGGAGGTGCCTTGATTCTTAGGAGAAAAATATGAAGATGAAAGTGGGTAAATACATGGAGACAAGAGGCCTAGTCATTAGAGCAATTTGAGTCATTTCCCCCACTGAGTGAGAAGGAGATTAAAGCCACAGGAACATCCAGCCAGAGAAGCTGGCACAGCAGAGGATGGCTGGTGCCTCGGGATCCTTTCAAGCATATAATAGAAAGATGTTCATACTAACTCAGAAATTTGCCTCCAGAGGAGTAGGTTTTCACAAATTGCCAATATGGGAAGTGGTGGAGGGACAAAAAAGAAGAGGACAAAAGCCACTAGTTGTAGCACAGAATGTGGTATTCTTGAGAAAAGTGCAAGAGAGAAAAAACAAGAGGGAGAAAAAAAGAAAGCCAAAGAAACTTGAGTGGGTGAGTGGGTGGACGTATTTATTCAAATAAGCAGGAGGCAACAAAGAAAGAGGGAGGCTCCCCAGCCCCGAAGGCAATGCCAGCAGGAAAGGCTCCAGCCTTCAGGGGAGTTTGCTCTGCTAACCCCCAATTATTGGGTAAGAAAAGTTTAATAAATTCATGAAGTTTCTTGGCATAAAAGTATATCCAGATTTCTTCGTGCCTAATATTACCTTGTTTCTCTCTTTCTTATAATGTGTTATCTTCCCAATGGTAGTCATTCCCCGAATGCACTTGTTAAACAACCTGAAAACTTTAGATTTAGAGTTTCCACACTCACTGAATAATTGCAGTATCGATATGGCAGAATTTTTCACAACAATGGCTTCATCCCTAGATATCTTCTAACTGATTTGCTGAAGGTTAAGAAGAATGAAACTGGCATCAGCATTGCAGCCATTCACCTTCAGTTAAGGAGCAAAATGTGTTGAGCACATGGTGTGTCCATAGAGAAAACAAAACACTGGGGTTCTGCTATGGAGCAAGGGGGACAAAAGAGATACCATGGTTCTCAAGCACTTGAGGTCTATGAAATCTACTTTAAATCATGGGTTGTGGTCCTATTTATTTATTTATTTTCTGGAGAATTACAGGTGTTTCATGGTAAGAAGACAGGTCAGTATTTATTTTGAATCATTAAAACAATGATGTTTATTTAACAGTTTATTTATTAAGTGATAAACACTTTCTCACTCAAAGGTCTTCCCCACTTAAGTGCATGTCCTGGGCCTGTTTGGCACATGATCCACTCTTCACCTTTTTCCCTGTATCACTCAGGGTTAGTACAGGTTCATGTGTCACTGGCTGGGTTATCTACCAGGAAGCACTGGTGAGAGACTGGAAGTTGGAGAGAAGAGAGTAACCTAGCATGTTTCTCCCCTGCTTTGGGCAGCACCTCGTGTCTCTTTAGCTGTAGCTCCCACAGTGTTTCTAGCTCTGCCAGGTACCCTAACCCTTGGCCTTACATCACCCTACCATCTCCCTCGGTCCTTCCAGCCTTGTGGGTATATCAGCTTTTTCTGCCAGTCCCTGGGTTACCTCACAGTCCCCTATGTGGCTTCTCAGCTCTTCTAACACTTGAATTCTTGGGGAACATCTTGCTCAAATACAAGTACTTTCTGTTGTTCTGACCAATCTTACCTTCATTGTTCTCTTCAATAAATAAAAATCTTGCTAACTGTTAAGGCTTAGATAGTACATTTCAAAATCATTTTACCAAAAACAGAAAGTTTTGTTGCTCTATCTTTTCTATTTTTGTGTAAAATTACCTACATATCTGAAAACATTCTTAAATAAGTCTCTCAATTTATAAATGGGTAGAAAGAGACACCATTCTNGGATTGCAACCCTCGGTGTTGCTCCCGCGCCTCGCTCAGCCAGTGAGCAGGAACCGGTCTAAGAGACACCATTCTAAGCTAAATTTTTGTACATCAGTTTTCCTCCAGACATGAATCATAGAGCTCTCAGTATAATGATTTTTAAAGGTAAAATATTTTAGTGATAATATCACATCAGAGGTACCTCCCTTACGGCTGTTTTCAGGATCGAATTAGATAATATATATGAAAACTGTTTGAAAATTATAAGGAGCACTTTCAGATGTAAGCATGTGCTACTATTATGTCATTACCATTATGCCCTGAATTTCTGCAAAGAATCTTGAATGCTGTATTAAATCGATATTCAGGATATTAGAGAAAATGTTATGGCTTCACTTGGGAATTGAGAGACTTTGTCACTAACAGAAACCATTATAAAACTGACCATGTGCAGAAATGACTTTTTCTTTTTTACATTTTTTCCTCATGTAGGTCTGGTGAAAGAAAGGTTTGCCCCTTTTTACTGTTCTGGTTTTGCTGCTGAATTAAATACTTTTGTCTTTTGTGCAGGCATACAAACAAAATTAGCTTGAATAAATGGCATTTTTAAAGAATTAATTATTCTCAGATTTATTTCCACAGCTATTTTTAAGGAATTTGCTATCAAGGCTTTCTCCTTGTGAGGGGGTTCATTGCTCACCTTATAATAGAAACTTTTAATGGCAGTCCTATTGCCGTTTATTAGTCAGTGGAATTTATTACTTGCTGTGAATCTTCTAGTGTCTTATCAAACTTAATTTGCAGGGACATAAACAATGAAGTATTCCCTTGGAGAAATTATTCATCATTCTACAAGACTTAGATATAGAGAAATGCCTCTGCACAGACACTCACTTAGTATTCCTCTGAGTAGCCTTGTACTGTTGTGCATTTTCTCATTCTTAAATCATCCTAAAGAATTTCTCCCTTCTATTAGTGATAAGCCTGCCTTCCTGTAAATTGTCTTGATTCTCTTGAGTGTCAATTGTTTATTCATAATGGCTTTCTTTGTGTGTTCAACACCCGCTCATTCAAATTCTCCCAGAATACACCTGAGAAAAATAACAACAACAAACAAAAACAAAACCAACAAGTCACATTTAAATGAAATTTTGGGGGGGGGGGATATGATAATACAGCTCCTTTAATCATTCATCAGTAATTTTGTGAATGTCTGCTAGATTCTGGGGATATGAAAGCCATCAAGACAGACAAGAATCCTGTCCTTGTAGAGAATAAACTCCATGGGAGAAAAAGTTTAACCATTAAATTAATGAATAATTTAAAATAGCATGCTGTACTGGGTAATAACTATGGAACGTTAGGGAGAGATTTCTTTAGATAAAATGGTCTGGTAAGCTTTGGAAGTGATGCATAGGGTAAGAAATTGAGAAGGAACGTGGCTTGCAAAGAGCTTAGAGGGTGGTGAGGGAATGTTGCAGGCAAAAGAAGCTGTAAGTGCAGAGGTCCTGAGGTAGGAAGGAGCTTGGTATATTCTCAAAAGATCAGAAGACCTGTGTAGCAAGAGAGAGCTCCTTAAGATGAAGTTAGAATAAGAAGA
>NW_007727431.1:76322-77635 GCF_000696425.1 Galeopterus variegatus
TCCTCCATCAAATGCTGCTAAAGAAGGCAACAAGAACCTTGAGAAATTTACCTTTGGTTTGTCTCAGAGAAATAACATGTACTGCACTGTAAAAGCTTATAAAATTGGTGCAACAAAACATTCTTGTAATGTTTGAATGCCAGTTTACAAAGTTCAATAACTAATGAATGTGGAACAGGGTGAGAGAGACTATATACACATGTGAAACTGTAAAAGCTATCTGATTTATTAATATTGCATGTAGATTGTAAATCTATACAAGATTCAGATAATTTCTTAAATCTGAATTAACACTATCAGCTCACTTTATCTGCTGATGTCAACAAGGAAACTCAGCACACTAGCTGTAAATTTTTCTGATTTATGCCAAAAAGAATATTAAATTTCTTCTCCAGATTTTCAGTCCAGAAGTATACTACAGACAAGGTATTCCTTCCATTGTCAACATTCATGGGGAGACATGCAATGAGTTCTACTTGGGTTTTAATTGGAGCTCAGATACAAAATAGTCCCCAAAGTTAATGACCATGTGACTTTAGAAGTGACTCTAAAAAATAAAATGGTACTCCTTGGAAGACTAGAGCAAAACATCCAACCATTGATATTAGAGGCCTTATTAAAAAAAAAAGATGCAACCCCTTGTGAACTACACCTAAAAAATAAAAGGAAAAAAGTAGCCCCCAAGGGTCGGCCCGGTGGCGCACTGCTACAGTGCGCCGCTTGGGAAGCGTGGCGGCGCTCCCGCNGGTGGGTTTTAAGTGGGAAATTAGGAAGAGGAAACTGCGTAGAAGAAACGTCACCTACTATGAGAAAAAGGATTATGAGTATCAAGTTATTTGGAAAGTTTAGGATATATAGACAGAAGGATTTTTATCTTCATAGAATATTTTGATATTACCCTGGCTTATTTTTTGTTTGTTTGTTTGCTTTGCTTTTTAAAACTTTATTTCAACATAACTATGCTTACAGAAATACACTCATATTGGTTAATAGAATGCAATTTAAGTTTAATTTATCCTACACAATTTGGACCAAAAACTTGGTACATGGTTTAAGATTTTTTTTAAAAAGGATTTGCAATCTTATTTATTTTTATCTATTACAAATGTATAAAAGATCCTCCATCAAATGCTGCTAAAGAAGGCAACAAGAACCTTGAGAAATTTACCTTTGGTTTGCCTCAGAGAAATAACATGTACTGCACTGTAAAAGCTTATAAAATTGGTGCAACAAAACATTCTTGTAATGTTTTAATGCCAGTTTACAAAGTTCAATAACTAATGAATGTGGAACAGGGTGAGAGAGACTATATA
>NW_007727431.1:79276-80150 GCF_000696425.1 Galeopterus variegatus
CTAGTATTTCAAGTGTATCACTAGTCACTAAACATCAATTTATAGATAACATGTTCATTTTCTTTTCCTTTATCAAAAGAAAAAATTCTAGCTTCAGTTCTATCCAATGGGGAGGAAATGGGACTAGAAAATAAAAAGACTCAAACAGTTCCATGCAAATATCACATTTTTCAAATGGAAGAACTCCCAACTGGACCAGAAATTCATATTACTAATATACTTTTCATTGAAACTTTTAATAAGCACAACAAATACATGGCATTAAGGTTCAGAACCTAATAAAGGCCTGATAATCAAGTCTTTGTTTTCTGGAGGAAAGGCCTGAAGTCCCAACCAGTCTCTAGTAACAATGTTTTTACAGATCCGTTTAATAAAGGGTTTTAATATCCTTTGTATTTTTGTTTTCAGCACCCTGGCTATTTACACATAGCATTTTTTCACCTATCAGCTTATCAGAAGATTGCTATGGCTTAATCACTTTTCTTAGCTGATTCTCACTTTTTAAATATATAGCCATTATTTCTAACCACCTTCGTTACCTCACAATAGCATTCCAGAGAGCCCAGAAGGACATTTGAATAAACGTGTTAAGTTGGTCATGGTTCCAGCAAACTTCAGTACTTTGAAAGACTTTCCAATACACTGCTTGTATACCAAGGGAGGAAACAGACCGAAACTGTACAGAATTGAACATTCTGGTTCTTTTCTTACACCGCCGATTTCCCTATGCCAGATACTTCTTTAAGATAAACCAGATTTTGCAATAGGAGTCACATTTGAAAGTAGAGAAGTCTGCAACTGTCTGTTACTGTGTCATTGCTCATAAACTCCCACATTAGAATAATTTTTGTTATTTTAAAACAGTTTTTTTTTT
>NW_007727431.1:80702-92556 GCF_000696425.1 Galeopterus variegatus
TTTTTTTTTTGCAAATAAACATTATATCGATATTTTTTCTCTTTCAAAATACAATTGACAAGTAAAAGTTAATCTGCTTGGCCTTGGTTTACACTTAGAAAGCACATCAGTCCCACTGTTATCAGCCTTGGACTGCCTGAGTCATCTAATGTTATTCTTGCTGAGTCCTAATATCAATCAGCAAAATATCACAGGCATTGTGGCTGTGAAATATTTCCCTTGTGTCACTGAGCAGACAGCAAGAGAGTGGATGAAATGGTGGATTTAGAGTCAGAAGACTGGAGTTTAAATCCCAGCTCATTTGCTTATTACCCAGTGAAGTGGGCCAGTTATTTTAACTCCACTGGTCCTCAGTTTTCCTCATTCTTAAAATGGGGATAATTAATATTTTTATTTTATTATTATTATTTATATTATTATATTATTATATATTATATATCACATCATATTATTACATTATTATTACTTATAATTATTATTAAAATTTTTAAACATCCTACAGGGAGACTAGCATGTTCAGGATATGAAAACACTTTATAAATGATAAAAGGTTAAAACACTTGGAATTGAGGGAAAATGAATAGAATACACAAATTTTTAACTCCCTTGGACTCTAAAAATCTGTCACATTATTTTTTTCCACTCCCTAGTTTTTGAGTGTTCACTGCTTTATTTCCACTTACCCCCACCACCATCACCATCTTTAGGACTCTTTCCATTAAAATCTGTTTTCTTTATTTGTTCATTCCCTAGTCTAATCCTTCAAGACTGCTGGTTCTGCTGTATGCTATTTTTGCTCTTGCTCCTAAAATACTGAGTCTTTAGTGGCATGTATCCATCAGAATTTTCACTCTTAGGATACACAACCTTGCATTCAGAAACAAACAGGGCAACATATGGCTGCTATCACCTTTGGCAACAGAGAACCCCTCAATGCATGCAGTGGAAGGGCCTCTTCTTCCAGCTAGTTGAACCTTTTTCATAAAATTTCACTATTTTTTTCAAATGGAATCCAAAGGTCATGATTAATGTTTTATAATAATTGCTTAAAACTAAGCATTTCCATGCTTGAATTTTGCTGTATTAAGGAAGAATTTTGCTTAACATATACTTACAAAAATGTCCTGCTGAATCACAGTGCCAAGAAGGCAAAGCATCCAACAGCAAAATTGAAACAGTGATGTTTAGTCTAGCAGAGTGCAGCAGAGTGTGGCGCCTGGTTTTCATACAGCACGGTTAGATAACAATAGCGGCAGGGGGAACAGCAAAGGAGGGCTGGGTTCAGTGCTCTTCTGCTTCCCAGGTGTCATGGGGAAGGCTAGAGTGAGGCTAGCAGAGTGCAGCAGAGTGTGGCGCCTGGTTTTCATACAGCACGGTTAGATAACAATAGCAGCAGGGGGAACAGCAAAGGAGGGCTGGGTTCAGTGCTCTTCTGCTTCCCAGGTGTCATGGGGAAGGCTAGAGTGAGGTTAGAGACAAGGAGCAAAGTGAGATCAGCTGTTGAGTTTTCATGTCATAAAGCAATCTCCTTTCAGCTCTCTCCTTGATTGTACTTAGAGATGGATTCTCAACCTTAAGCAGCTTTGCCAAAATAATTTCAGAACTTTTTCACTTTTTTTCAAACAAAAACTTTCTTTGGTATATATTACCTTCAGTCTACTGAAACATTCTTCAGGGAGTAGGTTTCACAGGGAGGTTCTGGTTTTGTTATGATAATTTTTAACTCTAGCTATAGGAATTTAGTCATAGTTTTCAGAAAATTACATGAATGCTTTTCTGTCACTCCTCATGTTCAACAGTTACAGTAGAGAACAGTCTCCCACAATCTTGGGTATGATCCCTGTTAAGTTATTGAGGTTAAGATTGTAGGTATTGGGATGGAAGCACGGGAAAAATAAAACAGAAGAATACGTACTCAAAGGGTTACGTATTTTTCCAACTGACTGAATATTACTTGTTTTAATATTTATTAATTCTCCCTGTTTCATTCCCACTGCATCCAAAAAAAGAAAGACAATTTTTTTAAATTAGAAATTTGTTTTGTTCTCCAAAAATGTGGGGGGCACATTCCACACTTACCAGACATCTCCCTCAGTACCGCAACCAGTCCAAGGAACTCAATGATTTCTTGGAGCAGATGTTAAATCTTTCTTACACTAATATTATGAAAATTTTATAACATGAGATTGCATTAATTACATTTTAATCATGTTTCTTGATTTTATCAGGCCTACTACCTCTATTTTATTAATACATGCTTATCTATAACTAGATTTCAGGAACTGTTTAACAGAGTCAGCCACAGAGGAACACTGTGAGACATTTACATTTATATCTGCATTTTGCTGGGGTGTGGAATATTTGTTGTTTTACTGAATTAGGATAAAGGTTTTAGTTCCTAAAGGCTAGCAATTAGAAGGACCTGCCATGGAAGACTATCAAATTCCAAGAAATTCATGGGAGAGAATTACATAGAGCTTTGGGACTTAAACAGAGAGCCAGGTAGAATTTGGTAGAAATAAAGACTAGAGTCTGGTTGGGGGGAGGTCTTGAGGTAGACGGATTATTTTTCCTCTACAACTTTTAATCTTCTGTCTGTAAAGTAGGTTTTTTATCATAGACCTAAAATTGGTTTTCAAGATTAGAATGTTTCAAGATTAGAAGGTTTGTGTGAATTTTCATAGAAACAATCTCTCCTGTGAAAATTAGAGTTAAGAGATCAAGAAGGGAAATATTCTATATTTTTAATTACATTCTTCAAAGTGAAAATGGAATAATGTGGATGAAATATTTTGAAATTATATTTTTACATATTCTTATGTGAAGGAAATATGTATAACACAAAGAAGCAAGATTATAGTTAATGAAAATAATGATTTTCATTTTTGTTTGAATGACTAAACATAACTTTATTGATTTTCTCCCTCCTTTTAAAAAAATATTTAACAGAGAAGAAAATCCCGATATTCAGACCTTGACTTTGAGGTAAGTTTCTGTGAATTATTTATAATTGTAATTACTTGAATTCAAAATTGATCAATAATTATTTAAATGTTTTACTCTATGCAGCTATGTAGGGGTAATACTAGTTTAATTAAATAAGACAAACACTTTTTATTAAAATTCATACTGTATAGCTAGTTGTAGATCAAACTTTTAAAGTTCTAATTGCTTTAAGGACATGCTAAACTGAGATTTTTCTGGAGAATTAAAGGATCTATTTTGTAAATGCTAAGGTAAGTGGGCAATTTATGGTGGGAATTGAACTTTGTCAAGTCAGTTTGTTGAAAGATGGTAATGTTGGTTTCCCTGATTTTTATATTTAAAACAATTTTCTTGGTTTTACTTTAGTGATACCTGTGAGCATGCTTAGGCTGCTTAGCTCAGCTTTCTCTGGGACTATTTGCTTTGTATTCTGATTCCTAGTATTTAGGTTTTCTGTGATATATTCAGGTTATTTTTTCCAATGGCAAGTGTTGATTTAATGTGCTCTTGTGTTCAGTAAATGCCTTTCACAGATACAAACAAGATGAAGATTTTCATTTTCCAATTTACATTGAATTGATATTGATGCTGTAATATTGATGCTGGAAATTACTGAAATCATATCATTTGAGCAGCATATGCTAAGCACAAAATTAATGATGTTTAAGTGTCACATAAAATGCACTTATGCTTGATAATTGTATATGATTCATAGCCTGCTGATATAATTGGATATAACACATTATAAATTTCTCCAGCATATTTGTACCCTTGTGATGCATACATAGAACTCAATACTCTTAACTCATATTCTTAAAATTACAGAAGCCTCCTGGAACACGTAAACTCTTAATTCAGTCATTTCATTTATGTAGATGAATGCTATAGTTCTACAATGTACATCATGTATCCAAAATGAGACTTATTTGTTTGTTTTTATGTATTGTAATGACCAACAATGGTTTTACCCTGAATAGCATCCAAGGAGAATGGGATTTTTTTAAATAATATTTCAGGCTACAAGATACAAAAAAAATGATAAAGAATCTAACCTCGATGACTGAGCAGCAAATTTTAATACTTTTTACCCTGAATAGCATCCAAGGAGAATGGGATTTTTTTAAATAATATTTCAGGCTACAAGGTACAAAAAAAATGATAAAGAATCTAACCTCGATGACTGAGCAGCAAATTTTAATACTGTTGCAACTCCCTAGCATGGGATATATATTTCACAGAATTCTAAGTTTTTAGCATAAAAATATCAAGATTATAAATTCAAATAAAAAATATTCAGCCATCTTCACGTTTAAATTCTTCAGTGCCTTTTAAGGAGCAGGCATTTTAAGAGTACTTTTTTTTTTTTCCCATTAATTCTTCAGGTATCCAAAAATAGAGAACCACAATGTATATTTTATTTTTTTGTCCTGAAAGCAATAAATTGTTATGTGAGTACAAAGGAAAAGGAGGTGGGAAACCCACTAGGCATCGGTGGCAAAATATAGTAAAAAACTAGATCTAAAATTAAGCCTCAGTTCAACCAACAAAAGTTATGTAATCGGAAGCACTGAAAAGAAATCTAACCATACTGTATCATTTGGAGCACTAGAAAAACTGGAGGTTTTTTGGTGTTTTTTCTTTTTTTTTGTTTGTTTGTTTTTGTCTATTCTCTATGGCAACTGGTAGCAGATTCCTTAAGCTAACACTTCCTTCTGTTCTTAGCATTCTACAAATAAAACCACAATATTAAAAAATATATATTTGCTGATAAAGGAGAGAAGCTGCAACGCAAGAACCTTGGACATTTTCTTCAGCTCTCTAATTTCTACAGTTATTGCATGATCACTATACATGTCAAAGTTCAGGGGAAAAATCTTTGAGACATTACTTTTTCTTTACAAACTGCTTAGTGCTACTCCTCTTAGTCTCACATGTAATTATGGTATGTGGCAGGTATCTCATGGATTGTGTTCAGAAAAAATACTGCCAGATTTAAATGTTGATAAAAATTCTAACAGTCTATTTGTATTTTGTGGATGGTCCTTGAGGAAGAGTCCAAATTGCCCTCAGTCTGATTTAATTAAATTTATTTCAAGCTCCTTGACACCCCTCCTTCCTCCACAAGCTTTACCATACAATGGCCAACTTAGACATTTTGCCACTGACAGAATGACTCCTGGACTCCTGAAAGCATTTTTCCTTCAGGCTTTAAGCCTAATACACTGCCTAGAGTCTATCTATACACAATAATAATATCCTGTCAACCCATATATCCCTAAAACTCTTGTGGCTAGTTAACGTTATGCCCAGAGAAAATCCCTTCATGTAGCCAATTTCCAGGAAAAATTGCATTCCTGGAATAAATCAAAGGATTGAATAGCTATAAAATGGTGAAACCCTGATTCTTGCTTTCTAGAAATTATACAGAAAATACTGTAGTAGTATTCCTATGTTCTGTGATGAAATGCCTTAGTGAATTTGTATTCCCGGCTCCAAGCAGAGAGCCTGGTACATAGTAAGCATTTAATAAATTTTTGTTGAACAAATGACAAAAAATTGAATTGGTTTTCAATCCAGTTTGCTTCAACAAAAAGTTATTGAACACTATTCCTGAGTTAAAGCAGAGGCTAGTCTAGCAGAGGCTAGACATTAGTGGAGGTGGCTCTTCAAAGACAGCATGGGACTTCAAAGGTACCCATTTTGGAGTAACTCAAGAAGACAGACATGGCAGATAGAAATTTTAGGAGGAGGAAAAGGCATAGATGTTGGCTAATGTGTGGCATGGTCAAGAAACAAGAAGCAAGTCAAAATTCACTTAAACGGGTCTATGTAAAGGGAGAATAGACATAGGTGGTAATTTAGAAATTATGTTTTTCAGTCAAGGAAGAGAAGTTTTTACCTAATTTGCTACTAAAAGTTGCTAAGTCTTTTCTATTGTATTTTGTTTTGCTTAGTTTTTTGTTTGGTTCTGTTTGTTTGTTTGTTTGTTTTTCAGTAAGGAATAATTTGCTATGATCTGGGCTTTAGAAAGATAAATATGTCAGTAATAGGGAGGGTAGATTGTAGTAGGGTGAAAGAGGAAGTTGAAATATCAACTAGGAGTGGATAGGCTTAAGTGATGAAGGCCCACTTCCTGAAGGTGGTAGGAAAAGAAAATGATGAAGGAACACTGCGGAGGCAGAATCTATGGAATCTGGGCTTAACAGAATGTAGTGTGAACGGACTAGGAAGCAAAAAAAGATGACTTTCCAGTTCTGAGCCTTGGTTTCTGCTAGTACCAGTAACAGGACCGGGGAAATCAAGGAGATATCTAGTTAGAATGAGTTCAATTACATTGTGACTAAGTTGCCTATTATGATATTAATAAGAAATATTGAGCAGGTTATTGTAATTGTCTTGGATTGAGCTTTGGCTCAAGGAATTCATAGGAATGAAATTAGAGACATTCGTTCTGCAACTGTAATAGAATAGTATCCATTCCATGTTAAAAATACATGGATAGAGAGGTGTTTATTTTTTATCTTCTCTTCCAAAAACACAGAGATAAACCTCATCACAGTCTTCCATGTAGCTCTTAAAAAACATTTTAGGATGTTTCTCTGAAGTACCTTGTGAGCCCCACACATTCAATAAATCCATATTTCTCAAACCGGGGGCAGTGATGAGGGTCAAAGGGCAAAGGAAGACACAGACATAGGATAACTGTGGTCCGTCTTCATGGGGGCTTGAGTTTTTACTGGAAGATTTGGGGAAATGAAGTGAAGTAAGATAAAATATTACCTCATATTAATTCAACATCACTTCAAATATAGCTAAATGATGACACAGAGGTAAAATTTATATTAATTTCTAAATATAAGGCATATGATTTCAAGGAAATGTCTTGTTTATTATAGGCTCCTTCCTGCTTTATCCTCAACCCCCAGCAGTAAGTGCATTTTGTTAGGCAATTAGGGCACTTGTGGAGGGTAAGATTTAGCAATTCAATTCTACACTATATCCTTCTTTTCTATATTACTAAATTTAAACTGTTGCAAAATTATTTATTTACAGCTAATTATACTCGATTGACAGCAACAAAATAAAAAATATACAACTCATTTGACTTTTTCAGACCTTTTGTTCAGTTTCTTTTAAGCCTTAGGTATATATATATATATTCAAATAGAAACATATTTGAAACATAGACACTGTGATGTCAGGCATCATTCATGGGGTTACAGGAACCACCTTACAGACACGTTGGGACTCTGGCCAAGGAAAGGTACATAAATCATTCCCCTCTCACAACACAGTTTTAAAGGTTAAGCTTAAGTTCTTCAGTGTGCATTGTTTCCTTAATATGAGGTTTCATATTCACTTAAGAATAGTATGCAACAGCCCAATCTGCAGAGAGGACTCATATTCAAAGCAGTAAAGAAGAAAAATAACCACAGTTTTATCCTAGCGGATATGAACAGTAGAAGTACAGGTGTATAAAATGCCAAGGCTGAAGAAGGCAATTCAGGAAAACTGGTTTCGAATTCCTACAAGAATATGATTTCAAGACCCATATTCTAAAATTTGTAGTTAGGAGATTCAATTTTCTCTAATAATTTCTCTGTTTTTAAAAGTCCATATACAGTAATACCTTTGTTATCTATAATTCAGACTTAAACCCCAACTCTGTGATTCACACTTTGAATTTAAAAGTGAAAACCTCTGAGCAATTTGTTCCAAGCCCACCTACAGGTCCTTTATAAACCTCTTATATAGAAAATAAGTGCAGACAATAGATTCTGAGTGGGGAGGCAAGGCTCCTATCTGGAGCCATCGAAATGAGCCCTCCTTTCAGTGCAGAGACCTCCTTTCTGTCCTTTATAAACCTCTTATATAGAAAATAAGTGCAGACAATAGATTCTGAGTGGGGAGGCAGGGCTCCTATCTGGAGCCATCGAAATGAGCCCTCCTTTCAGTGCAGAGACCTCCTTTCCAGAAGGAGAAAAGACAACATTTACAATGCAGGCACCTTCCTAGCCTATCTATCTATGCTATCTCATTCATTTAATGTATTCACTACACATTTATTGAGCACCTGCTGAATGCCAGACACTGTGCTGGGGTCACAGCTAGAAAGATGAATGTCACTGCTCATGAGGTGTTCAGAGACAATGTATGAAGACCAGTTCCTGAACAGATAATTGTAGTACTGTGAGATAGATGCAGGGTAATCAATGCCCATAGATTTCATGGACCTACCACAGAGGGTACCTAACCCACCCTAGATTGTTTTGTCTCATTTTCCATCTGAATAGGGCATAATCACAAACCTGAATAGTCTAAAGGAGGATGCTCCCTGAATCTATGAAATACATCTAAGATGGCAGCACACAAAGAGAATTGACAGGATTCAGAAAGAATTCCAGCTCTCTCATCACTTGTGTGAGCTTGGGAAACTTACTTAGACTCCTTGAGCTAAAGTTTCTTAATCAATAAAGTGAAGATAATGGCTCTTCCCTCCCAGGGTTATTGTGAGGACTAATAAAGATAATAATGGCTGCCATTTCTTAAGTGGCTCTTATCTGTGGGGTCCAGTGATAAGTGTTTTATATTCTTTTTTAAATCTTCAAATTAACCCTGCCAGGTAAGTCCGATTGCTGAAATTAGAGGTAAAAGGAGACTGAATTTTATATATCAGACCACACAACTTGAAAGTGATGGAAATGAGATCTAAATATAAATTTGTCCAGATCCAGAGCTATCAGTCTTGACATGTTCCAAGTATTTAAAAAGTCTAGGAGAGTTCCTGGGATATAGTAGGTGCTCAAGAAATGTAGGCTGCTTTACATCCTGAAACTGCCACTCTTGTGTTACAAAAGAATAAAGTGAAAGAAGAGTTGTATGAGATAAGCTACTCAGGAAAGCATATTTCTGTGCAATTAGTCTGGTGGTCCTTTTGAGGTGGGGGTTCATACACAGCTTCAAAAAATGTTGAGTGATATTAATATGAGTGGAAGGGAACATTACCATGCATTTATCTTTACTGCAAAAGATGCCTATAATATTTGATAGGCATTATAACTACAGGAACCTGAATTCTACAGATATTACCAATCAGTATATATCTTTGTTTTTTTAAACAGAAAATCCACATGTGTCAGAGTTTTATCATCATCACAAGATTTTAGAAAACTGAGTTCCAAACTCAGGTTTTAAGGGCTGGCTGGTTAGCTCAGTTGGTTAGAGTATGGTGTTGGTAATACCAAGATCAAGGGTTAGGATCCCTGTGCCAGCCAGCCACCTAAAAAAATAAAATGATAATAAAATAAAATAAATTGATATCTTCACAGAAGTCAATTTCTTTGTGGAACAGTGTTTAAGTTACAAAAGAGAGAAAAAGGTAAACAGATGAACCGTAAGGTTAGTAAAGATCCAAAAATAGCCATGGATGTAGACCAATAATATTTATAAGCATGCAAACTTCTAATTAGGTAGTTAAGACCATCAAAGTCATGAGTACTGCAAATACTCATCCAAGTAAATAAATAATGGGAAAACCTTAGTACTTATGAAAATTAAACCACAGCTAACTTATCTCAGAATAATGCTGGGTTAGAAACTCTCCAACATTCAACTCTCCAACATATGGTATTTTTATCAATGGACCCTTCCTCATTATAAAGCCTGGAAGACATACTCTAGTCTATGAATAAGAAGGAGTCATGCATGTAAAATCCAACTGACCCCATGTCAGAGGCTGGAGCTGTCCATGGCAGCTCTAATGTGATACTTCTGCCAGAATGCCAGGCCACCATTGCTGTGGTGATTTCTGGTGGTGCCAAGGTGGCAGTTTCAAATTAGAATGACTATTGGGCATGAAGCCATATTTGCAATTAATATTTTTAGATAGAAAGGGCCCCATCTTTCAGCATCCAAATTTTTCATTTGCTTCCATATTCATTTCAGGGTATTTGTTATTTAGAACAGTTTATAAAATAGAATATTTAGCTTTGTTATTCAGAATAGTTGTCATGAATCTTTGTAGAGCATTTCAAAATGCTTTTTGGTAATATAGTAGAGACCACCATAACATTATATTTTCCTTGTATATTTTTTATGTCCTAGCAATCCAACTCTTCAAAATCTATCCAGTTCAGAATCCAATCAGAATATTATTATAAAAAGTCCATTCGGTTAATGTATCTAATCAAGGGACATATTTGACACTTGGTTTGCTTCTCATGCTGTATCTAATAGAGGTATTAGGTTGCAAAAATAAATAAAATGAAGTGACTTTGACTAACAACCAAAAGAGAATTTTGCTGGAAGGATATGGAATAATTTACCTCTCAGCCAGGGAGCAGCAAGGACTTTGATTGACATTTCTCATACCTTCCCAAAGCAAAGTCAGGATTCTCTCATAAAATGAAGGATAAACAGAGACTGCACAGACAATACAATCAGATGCCCATCTCAAAATAAGGGTGTGTGCCTTTAGTATCAGCTATTTTAGAAGTGAATAAATTTCTTGTCTTTGAAAAAGAAAGATCTTATTGAGGAGAGGAGATTCAGGCATAGAATTGAAAACTGAACTAGAAATTCTCTGAATTCTAGAAAATGGAAGAGAGAAAATATACAAACAAGATTATGGGAATACTAATTTGAACAATTTCAACTTAAATATGAATATTTAAAAATTTGGGGATTGCCTCACTTGGATTTAGCTTAGCAAATCCCATCACTTACTCTCATAGTAGCACCGTGCATTTTCTTTATCACAGTTACAATTTCACATTTATTTAAATTATTATGTGATTAATGCCTGTGTCCTCCATTAGACTTCAAGCTGCAAAAAGTAGGAACTCAATCAGATTTCATGTACCATTGTTACTATAGCCTCTAGCACGATAAGTTGTGTTCATAGATATATATTAAATGACAGGATGAAAAATCCCTAGAGAAATATCAGTAGTGCGACATTACTCCTACTGTGCCATAAAAGAAAATAATTTCATGCAGTAAGATTCATCACTGTGAAAAATGCCATTTGTAAGTTAGAGACAGAACCCGCATTCTAACAACAATAGGTTTGTTTTAAAAAGTATTCCTTTGACACAAGTATCTTAGGACCTGATACTGCATGAAAGTATTTGTCTCCCCGAGGATAGAATGTACTGCATTATGTTTTCCAACTACATGGTCCTCAAAACCCCTCCACTGAGTTGCTTATGCAAATCCTTTCTCATAAATTTCCACCAGCCATCACTACTCAAATTATGTTTGCCTAGTGTTTCTCCATTAATCCTGCAAATCTGTTTCATGTACTCTACCCAAACTGATGGGAAGTTAATCGCTCTGTAATTGCTCTATGTTTCATGTACCCATCATGAGTAATGTTGCCATGTTCTCGTCCTCAACCACGTGATTCTTCAAAAGCCAACTCCCAAAGCTAAGTGGAACAAAGATCGAAATTGGTTATTGCAAGATGTAAAATGGCAGAATTCTCTTACATGAAACTAAGCTAGTGAAAAATAGAAGAAATTAGCTAAACAATGCATTGCCGAGATACATATTCATTAAATGTAGAAAATTAAAGTTTGCATAGAAAAGAATAAGCTATATGTTATAGAGTCAATTTGCATTTCTCTTTTGCCTTTTTTTCCCCCTCAAGGAGGTAAAGTTCTCCACAAGTGTCTTTTTAGAAGAAAATTAGGCTTTATAGATCTTCCCCCAAAGACACTTTTCTTTTTCAAAATAAACCCTTAGTTTCGGAAATATTTGGTAATTAAAACAGTGGACCAAATGTTCAAATCATAGCTTAGGCATGGATTTAATATACCTATGTAAACCACATGAGCACATGGTGAGTTATGAAGCATATGCTCAAAAA
>NW_007727431.1:93170-96680 GCF_000696425.1 Galeopterus variegatus
AAAAATACTATAAAATCTTACACAAACATGAAGGCATAATGTTGGAGAATCACTGAAATATTGCTTTTAACTTTTAAAAGTCAAAATTGAGGAAAACAGTTTCTCCTTTAAAATAACAGTTTAAAATAACTCTTTTTTTGTTAGTGCCCTTTTAAATGTTCTGTAATAGAAAAAGATTCAGCCCATGCTACTTACCCCAAGGTCATTTTTATTTATGACTTCATTTGTTATGATGAAGTTGGAAGAAACAAATGTAATCTGGAATGAAGGGTATTAATATATTTGTATCTGTGATTTTAGAAGATCATCAACCACATAATTTATGCACTGCATGCTAATTGTTAAGATTCTGTACCATCTCATAAACAAATATAGGAAACCTATGGGTCAGATTTTCCTTCTGCAAAGCTCAATCATTATTCACACAGAAAGTGCAAGATTTTAGAACCTACATATATTTCAGACACTTTAGTGCTTTGAGTCAGCCTTAATAGCAGGGCCTGGGATTTTGCTCCCCCTTTGGTACAGCCAACTAGGATTTTAGTGTTTATAGAAATAAAACATTAAAAAGTAATATTTCCCATAACAAACATCAGGGACTCAGATGCTTCATAAGTCCACAATTTTAAACATTCTTTAAATATTGTAACCATTTTTGTGAAACAGCTTTAACTTTTGAAGGATGAAAATCTTACACAGGAATAACTGCTACATTTTTAATGCACCCACAAGAAAAAGCTATTTTTGGTAATCTTGTAAGTGGAAGGAAAAACCAATTCTTCATGTTCAAGAAGTGCTGAATATGAGACAAGGATTTGGCGCAACTTATTTGCATTTGTGGCATCTTTGGGGACCTTCTGGTTCCTGCCAAACTTAATTTCCCTTATTACTGAAGTAAAAATATTAAATCTTTTTGGAAATACGTAAATCAAATTAGTAATGAGAGTCATCCTGTTCCCTTTTGCAGAAGGTCATGCATACAAGGAAGAGGCATATGGAACTTTTTCAGGAATTAAATCAGAAATTTCAAACTTTGGACAGATTTCGGGATATACCAAATACAAGCAGTATGGTAAGTACTCGTTGCCTGTCTTATCCCTGCCCCCAGGAGCTCCTACTTGTCTTGGGAACACAAGACTAGCATACATGGTAAAGATAATAAGCCCCCAAAATATACATAGAAAAGGCTACTAAGAGAAAAATTAGGAATGATGGAATCTTTAAGCATTTTATTCATATTTTAAATGTTCTCATTTATAAGCTTTAATTAGAATTAGTTATATATCAAAAATGTGTTGGCTCCCTCTGGCCACTTTATCATCAGAGTTAATTCAAAATTCAGTTAATTCAAATATCAAAATATATGGCTAAACTTTTCAATTTTCATTTGAATGCCTGACATTTTAAGGCCATAAAATGTAATTATTTCATATATTTGAAGTAGTTACCTGAAACCAGAGTGGTAGGTTTTTGTCTCCAGGAGATTCACTTGTTTTGTGATAAGAATTTTGGTACACACGTCAACACTAGGGGCTTTGGTTGTTGGTTGTAACTATTCTCTTCTCATTCATTCACAGTATCACAATCTTAATATAGTACCAAAAAAAATAATAACATGGTACAATTAGTATGTGCATGGCAGTCATAACTTCATAGAAGGCTGTGTAATTATTTGTAAGAGCACTGGACCAGGAGTCTAGAAACCAGTAACTAGTCGAAAGCTCAACCAAGAACTATCTGATCTTGAGCAAGTCACCCAACTCAGGTTTGTAAACCTCAATTTTCTCCTCCTAAATGGAGCATAGAAAACAGTAATTAATATAAGCTTCCTTCAATCCTCACACTTTCAAAAGCAAGTAGGGCACTTTACAGGTTAGGAAGCTGAGGCTTAGCTATAAGAGATAGAGCTGGGATTGCCATCTGATACCAATACTACTTCTCTCCAAATCTGGTGCCGTTGCTTTGCTTCATACTCTTTGCAGCCCATGGATGGTCCTTTCTCTCTTCCAGACATCAATATATATAATGCTCTAAAGTACGTGGTGTTTAATCACCTTCTAAATCCAGTGATTTTTCCATAAGTATTTTATGAGTCTTAGTCCCAGCTTTCTGATGAGTAATGTTAGCTTAGGAAGAGATGAAGAGCAAGAATTTATGTATCTTTATGTTTTCTTTTACACCTCTCAGTACTAGTACAATGCTGGTCATGGTAAGTTATCAATAAATGGCTGCTACTGATTTATTGCATGGCTATTGATAGTTTAATCTGTGTTTGTTAAACGAAGGTTATAAGAAATACTATACACTGTAACTCTTAATTGGTTTCTAAACAGTTCATGTATATATCAATCTATTTTCCTCCTTAAAGCAGGAATTATGCATTATTTATTACCGACACAATGCTAGGCATATAGAAGGCACTTTATATGTAATGAGTGGTTCTTTCTCATCTTCTCCTCCTAATACGAAGCCATCAATTTTTAGGTAGCAGTCAAATGAGAATTACACCATTGAGATTAGACCTAAACACATTAGCTATTCAATGAAAGCTAACACTGAAATAAATTGAAGAAACTTCATTTGTTTAAAAAAAAAGGAGAGGGTTATGTTTAGAAATCTGAAAGAACAATGCAACAGATACAGCCAGCTGACTGCTATAATATGATTGTAATTTCCCCTTGTTGTAGGGTCTGGGTATTAAATCATTAATGGCACAAATATCTGTATCTCAGTTTCCTGACAACTAAAATAGTCTGCTAATTACACCACATCTCTGCAGCAGCATGCCTCTTCTAGAAGAGATTTATAAATATTTACCATTTGGGAGATTAGGAGTGGGGAGGATAGAGTTGTCATTACTGCTTTACTGTTGTCCTAAATATCTGAGAACAACAAAAAAGAGTTCCTTATTCAATTTTGATTAATAACAAACATGTGAGTGTGTTCGTTATCCTTAATTCAGTCACACAATTCATAGTGGCACATTACTAATGAAAAATTGCATAATTGGGTAGAGAAAGCCTTTTTCTAAAATTTCACATAAAATGTTTTTCCTCCTCCCACCCCCAACCCTGGGCTGCCAACTCACAACACCTGCTTAGAATTGCAAATGATGGTAATTATGTAGAATAATAGAATTTGAGAGTCAAAGAGAATCCAAGAGACCATTTAGTCTATTTCCCTGCTTCCAGGCAGGAAAACATTTCAATCACACTACAAAGGAAAGGGCACTATTTAATGAGATCCAGAGAAGAAACTTTTACTTCGAGTGTCTCACAGGTCATTCACAGACAAGATCTCTTTTCCCCATGTAGCTTCTCCAACTTCCTGCTCTTTTAGAATAAACATACTCTCTTTTGCCTTGTCCCCAAATATTGGTAAGTTGGAAAATGGAAGAAAAGAAGAGAGGGAAGGAAGAAGAAAAGGAAGGCGTAAAAGAGAAAAGGATGGATCGAGGGAGGGAGAAACTCATCCACAGCGCGCAGCTCGGATGCTCCTGGCCCATGAGCT
>NW_007727431.1:97598-106462 GCF_000696425.1 Galeopterus variegatus
CCCCCCCCCCCCCGCCCCTGCAGATCCTGTTCCCACTCTGACTGCTGGATGCAGTGGTTCTTCACCACTAAAGAAGCAGGGGGCCTCTGACCCTCAGGGTGTCCACACTTTTGTGAACAATGGAGAGAACACAGTTCAGCTGGGAGTGCCTTGGGATGCCAGAGAAGATGAAGGAGAGAGCAACCTTATGAATTAACTTGTTACCCACTTATAGAACCTTTCAGAAATTGAATAGATCATGTACTGACTAATATTCTTTGGAATTAGAATCTAGATACTCTGATAAAGCTTAAAATTGGTCATTTTAGTTTGTGTATCCAGGTGCTTTATCCCCAAAATATAAAAGGGAAATTACAACTGTTCCAAACATAGTGGAGCCCCTGTTTTCCAAGCAAATGAATTAACACTTTACATACCTTGGATCTTTTCAGGGCTGAACTAATTGAACTTTCTGTCAAACTGAAGATTCTCAGAAAGCTCCTTTAGACCCAACCGTTGTCTAAGATGATAAGTCCACTCTCTGTACTTGATTCAGCAAAATTCATATCAGTGAACCTTTCAGTTGATGATTGATGATTCAGGTCACCAAAGTACCCCCGGATGTTCATTGATTTCCTTTTGCCTACAAAATAAATTTCAAATCATGTAGCCTGGCATTCAGGCTCCTTGTGATCTGGCTTCTAGTTCACCTTCTGCCTGTTTTGTCTGCTATTCTCTTTCACACCAAAATAAATAAATAGATCATTGTTCTCAGTGTTTTCCCATCTCCATGCTCTCTGGATTTTTACTTTCTAATATGCTCGTTCAGCTGCCAGACCTCCAACCACACATGTGTCTTCATGGCCAAGCCCATCCTTCTAAGCCAGCCCTAATGTCACTTTTCTCAGAAAGGTTTATGTGCTTCCCATAAAAGGAAGTCATCTCCCTAACCTCTTCCGAATTTCCACAGCACTTTCCCTGGATCATAGATACAAATATAAATATATCTTTTATACCTCCATTTGACTATAAACACATTCCATAATAAGTATGATTACTATATAGTGAGCACTAATTAAATTCTTCAGGCATTAGTCTAGGCTCCCCCACTCTTTTATTTTTGCAACCCCACAAGGTAGGTATTGATCCACACCTTCTGCCAAGTCCTTTGGTCCACGATACAAAGCATATCTCTTTTTTGCTTATATTCAAGTTGAGGTTTAGATAAATTAGGAAATTGCTTAAGTTCATCTTCATACAAAGTGGAGGAGCTGGAATTTGGACCTGCATGTATCAGACTTTAAATTTTGAGTTCCCTAGCGGACCATGCTTCTTTTCCATGTTTTATTTATCACCTTATACTCTCTAGTGCCTAATATGATGTCAAGAACAGAGCAGCTGATGAATAAATATTGGCTGAAGGGAGGCAGAGAGGAAGAGAGGGAAGAAAGGAAGGATGGGGGAAGGGAGAACTACAAGACTGTAGTTCATGAGACCTTAAAATATTAGAAGAGAGCAGAATTAATCCTCTGCACATATCCTAAAAGTTAACATTTATTAAATCTCTACTCTTAGCTATATTTTTCTTGTATCTCATTAGTAGTAAGGCTAATAAGTGCTGAAAGCATTTAATGTATTGAGGATTTTAGAATTTAATTTCTAGTTATGGTATTTCTATAGATTTTCTCTCTTTCTTCCCTATAGCTTGAGATGATGTTTAATATAATGAATGAAACTCAGGTAACAATTCAAGTAGCTATTTTATATTCTACTTTATAATTGATTATAATCAATTGAAGGCTTGATTTTGGGAATGGTGGACACTTTCAACAACTATAGCATTTTCACTAAACATCACATTCTATAGTAAAAAATGAAAATAAAATTGGAAGCCTAGGCTTTTAAAATCATTTTAATAGTCTTCAACAATAGAAATCAAAAGCTAATAAAAATTGAGGCAATGTTTTTCAAGAGGAAACCCTTTTCAAAGCTTGATAAATTTTGTTGGGATTAAATTAAAAATAGAAAAATTATTTAGAGGAACAGTTAAATTGTGTCTCTTGAATAATGATTAATTTAAATGAATCTCTGTATTGAATTAAAACCTGGACTAGTGTAAAACTGACAACTTTTAATTGGCATTTCCTTTTGCAACAATAAGTTTAACTTTAATCAATACTCCACATAATTTAACATCCATCAGTTTACTCACTGGTAGTTTTAGTGTTTTAGTTTTTTTTCTAAGGAGCTTTCAGTTATGATTTCCTTCTTGTTCTTTGATGATACTCAGGCTAGCCTTTTCCAATCAAATTCTCTCATTTTTCAGAAATCTTCAAACACTTATTTAAAATACAGCAAATTTACTGCTAAATCTTAGCAAAATATCGGGCTATACAACTTCAGCTGGAATCTGCTCATATATTTATTGAGGATCTACAAGATGGCACCTCTGAGTGGAGTCATAATTAGGCAAACCTTAACTCTTAAATAATAAGGGAGCATGTACTATGAAACATAAGGGATAGTGGCTTGTAGACATTTTGAAAGACTCTCTTGTATTGCTGGGTACATTTTCCACAAAACTGTGGTCTTTGAAGGGAAGAATGATTTTTGCTAAATTAGTGTGCCACCCAACTATATAGGAAACTATGCGAAATATTCAGCAAGACAAAACAAAAAACATAGATCACAAAATAAGAGAATATAGCCGCATTTAAACACTCCAAAAAGAATTTCTTGAGGAAAAACTAAGCAAAGGTAGTGATCTAAATTCTTTTTATTAAACAGTGCTAATTTGGGTGACTATGTTTATTATTGAATAATATGCCCCATTACATATCCTCAAATTTGTTTACCCTCCCAAAGATTCTGCCACAATGCTTACATTTTCTACATTTGAAACAGTGCTAATTTGGGTGACTATGTTTATTATTGAATAATATGCCCCATTAAATATCCTCAAATTTGTTTACCCTCCCAAAGATTCTGCCACAATGCTTACATTTTCTACATTTAATTTTAGCAGTGACTTAACTCACCTTCCTACCTGAACATATAGCCATGCTGACATTTCACAAGATGCCCAAACAAAATGTTATCTATTTTGCTTTCCTTAATACTATGCACTTCCTTTGATTCCTGGAAAATTGTAGCAAAACTTAGCGAAGGTATTCATCAGTTTGTTCAATGAAAGAAAACCAAAATCGAAACTATTTCCTGCAGCTGGGCACAATTTCAAATCATCTCTGAATCATATAAACTGCACTAAGGTTACAAACATGCTTTTTTTCTGGAAATTCAACAAGCAGCAATATTAGTCATCAAATGAATGACACTCTTCCCCCTCTCTTCTCAACAGGAAAACCCAGCACCAAACAAGAATCCATGGGACACTTTCAAAAACCCCAGTGAATACCAACATTACACCACAATCAATGTCTTAGATACAGAGGCAAAGGATGCTTTAGAACTAAGGCCTGCGGAGTGGGAGAAGTGTCTAAATTTGCCTCTGGATGTGCAAGAGGGTGACTTTCAAACAGAAGTTTAACAAAATCAGAATGGACTGAGGTGAAGACAAAACCATTTATTGCACTGACACTTAAGACTTGGGAAGCCTGACATTTCTATCTGGACAGTCCTATGTCAGGACCTTCATGTGCCAAACGTCAGTGGTGTTTTCGTTTGATAACATCTCACTAGTCAGGCTAGTGGAGAGACGACCAGGTGTACAGTTCTGACCTTCCTGTGTTGTAAGTACCCGTGGAATGGATTTGTAAGGTAATCTTTATAGATAAACCTCAAGCAACGATTCATGTTGTAACCGCTTCATATGGTTTAGTTTTCAAAAAACTTCACCATGAAGCACAATGTATATATTTATGCAGTTTTTAAAGTTTATAACAGTCTGTTTGGCCATTACTACACTTTTTACTTTATAATATAAAAGCAAAGTTTTTGTCATTAAATGAATGTTTGTTGAGCTACATTCTTCATTGCTTTAAATGCAATAAAGTAATAATCTCACTTTTATATGAATAATATATTTCACATCTTTATTATTGCAGTTTTCACTAGAAAGCTCTGAGTAGCTTTCTCTGCTGCAGCTGTGTATAAAATATTTAAAATGTTGTATGGTGTAAATAAACTTTTGTCTACATATCAGTTTTTTAGTGCATTTTATTTTGGATTTGTTGAACAGAAATTTACATATTTACAAAGTTTTTTTTTCAATACAGATACTGAAAATGTATTCACAGATTTAATAACATACCGTTATTACTCCTTTGAGACTAATGATTTCTCAAATGTAATAATAGGTTTGTATAGTGCTTCTGTATTTTCTACTCTAACACCCTTTGGAACAATGTAAATGGAGCTTGTCAGAAATCTGCTGCCATCATACTCTTACATAAATATTATGATTTTTCTTTCTTGTGGCAAAAAACAACTAGTAGAAAATAGTAAGTTGCCATACAAAAAATAATACAGGGAAAGTGTTAATTTTAAGTGACGAAGTTTGCTGCATGTTTTACAAAAGGAACTCCTCATACAACAGTTCTTCCTAGCATACAAAAAAATGAACTTTTTCAGGATTAAAAAAAATCATATCTAAATATTCTCTAGCAGAAGGAAAAGGAGAGTGGATGTATTTGATAGGATGATTTGTCTCTGGTTTGCAAGCGGGAAGCCTAAAAGTGAGCTGACTGCACAAATGGTCCCTAGTGTCCTCTCTTGTGTTAAAGCCACACTGGTGATGTCTCTCTCTTCCTCAGATACATACTAAAGGAAACACGGTGGAAAGGATTTCAGCAATTTCATGGCTCTTTTGATGATCTGAGATTGTGTTTTTCAGTCTGAGGCAAGGAAAGAGAGAGTGGAGGGGAAATTGGAGTTGTTAAGGTTCCTAGAATATTTATTTGGATTAGTTTGTGATAAACCTGAGTTGTGTGGTCTTCTGTGGTCCGTTCAAAACTCAAGTGTGTAAGTTCCTTCCCCCACGACCTTGGGGACCCAGCACTCAGGCCATGAGGCAGATACAACGGTGCTTCAACACTCAAGTGCGCCTCTGAGCTAGAGCCTTAAAAACCACACAGCTCAGGCCAAACTCCTGTCAGATATTTATAATGTTCTCAATGTCAAGATGTGAAAAGTATATTTTTAATCAGATTTTAAAAGTAAAAGTGACATTGTTATGCAAAAAAGAATATAACATAACTAAGGACTGATTTTTCAATAAAATAAACTTCATGCTAATTATAATATAATTGTATAGCCTATTGAATTTCTAAGATGACTCTTTGGTAATAGACATGATATTTAGTAAACCTCTCTCTCTCTCTCTCTGTATCTACATGTATATATGTATGTATAAGGGTACTTCAAAAAGTTCGTGGAAAGATTCATATTATCTTTTAATTCTATTTTTCCATGAACTTTTTGAAGTGCCCTCGTTTATATGCACACACATATGTATTTATGAATGTGTCTATATATGTGTATGTGTGTATACATATATATGAATCCATAATGCTCAGCTCGATGTCAGTAACTATAGCTGTGAATGCAGACCATGTATGCAGCCACCCATTCCAAATTATAAAATCCTTATGGAAAAAAACACCATAAGCATGTGTTTGAAACACGTGAGTTTCTATGTTTAAAAAAAACATATAAATTCAATATTTTAGACTAATATGTCTTCTACTATTCACTGCCATATAATAAAATCTTACATTTTTTCACTTTGATTTTTTTTTTTAGTTTCAGCAACTGAGTAATAGATTAATATATGAAAACTAACCAGAAACTGCATACTTAAAAAATGTTAGGGTAGAGTTTTTGGTTACTCGAAGAAGGATGCCAAGTTGTAGCAATGGTAGGGCTTTGTTGTTGTTTTTTAAACTGCAAGTAAATAAAAGTCAAGAAATATCAAAAAATCATAATTTTAAGGAAGCCCTCTTCTAGTCCACTATTTTAAGTTTCCACTGCACTATTTCTCTCACACACACACATGCACATATACACTCTCTGCCGGAGGTGAATTGCAGCTGTCTGGGCTGATGTCCTCCAGTCCTGGACAGTACCTTCCCAGCCCACTGCACCCACGACCTGCTGAGATGTTTGTGCCCTTGGGTAGAAGTTCTCCCCCTTCTCCCATGTCTAAATTTTACTTATGCTTCAAGGTACAACTCATACTTTATCTTCATCTAGTTTTTCATAATTTTTCAAGCTAGAACTAATTTTTCCTGTAAAATTATCATGGCATTTCTTCTGTACCTCTCAGGACTTCTCAAATCTTCTATCTTGTTATTTATATTCATTTCTATCCTCTGGTGGACTGTAAGTGCCTGGAGGACAGGGTTCATGTCTGATCCATTTTGTATTTCTTCAGGGACCTAGGACAATACTGTTTACACAATAAATATTTATTGAATTATTTGTGGAATTTATTTAAGTATTGCTTATTGTCATGCATATCAAGTTATATACTGAAAAGTAATTATTGAACAACTGTTGTGTTTATTCCTGTGTTAGGCAGTTAAGGTACTATAGGGTCTCTGTTTTTAGGTAGTTCACAATCTATTGAAAATATAAGATACGTGTGTGAAACAGGTAATAAAATTTAAATATTAATAGACCTTTATTACCATATATTATCTTTTTTGTCCTTAAGATTAACACATGAAACAGGAAATATCTTAAAGAAATGGAAGCTCAGAGGATCTTAGGTATGGTGACATACCTAAGATCACCATAAATGACAGACCCAATATTAGAACCAAAGTCTCCTAACTCGTATTCTAGGGCCATTTCCATGATACCAAGGTGTTTGTACTTGTTCCTTCTAGATTACTAAGTCTCCAAATCAAAAAATAATAAGTTGCATGGAAATATTTTTAGGCAAGGGTAAGTCATAAAACTGGAAGCATGGATCAGCTGCCATGGTGTGGTGAGGCCAATAGCTGATTGTAGCAGAAAAGCATAGCTGATCTGAGATAACAGTGATCTTAAATAAAGTTGCTTCTATAGTCCACTATGTGGTTTTATTTGCATCTGCTTTAAATGTAGTTAATAAATCACTAGTTTTATTATTAACTGCATACAGGCAGGCGGAGACTGAACAGAGAAGCCAACTTGAATTTTCAGATTGTCTCCAGATTCTCTGTAAAAGCATGTAGCCACAAAAAATGATACTGTTGAATAATGATGAACTTGCGAACTATCCTGATTTGAATACCACATGTTGTACATAAATGCTGATAGTCTACTCTGTGTCCCCCAAATATGTATAATTAATTGTTTCAGTAAAACACACACACACACACACACACACACACAAACAAACATGTAGCCACAATTTTAAAAAAAGAAGAAAAAAAAAAAAAAACCACAGTCAACAAACATTTGCTTCAGAAAGCTTGGTTTGTAAATTTTGAATCATTCTCAGCCTTTCAGAGAAACTTTATCAGGTTTTAGTTATCCAGAGTTATCTATGTCAAAACCAACCAGTTAAATTCTACAAATTTGTAGTATTTCATTGAAAAATGAAATAAACATGTCTCTAACATTTCAATCTGCACATTTTTCATGGTAACAAAAATTATCTTGCCCCTGAGATGCTTCTGTAGTTAAATTTGTAACTGAGGTAGCACAGCAGAAAAGAGATTTTAGAACCAAGAGCCATAGAATGTAGAGATGGGAGACACCTCAGTGATCAGTATAAACAGCAATCATTTTCAGGTGTCAAATAAACAACTCCAGACTTAGAAAAGAAACACTTTCTTTGATAAGACTATTGAGAAGGGGTGGAAAGAGTGTGATGCTATTGCTCCCCATTATAAGGGTCTAGGCCCACACTCCTATAAGAAAATACAAGATAACAAGGAAAAAAGCATAACAAATCTATTTAATTATAAGTTTTATATGACACAGGAGCCTTCAGAATGAAAGCCCAAATATACAGCGAAAACTATTCATTTTTATGCTTAGGTTTGATGAAGAAGGGACAGCTGTGTAGAAATGTGCCTGGACAAAAAGGGCGTGAAAATTGCTAACAGACTGGGTGGGGAAACCCGTCAGGCCCTGGGTGTTTGGCCTCCCTGTGCAGCATTCCTTCTTTCTGGATATGGTACAGGACCCTTTCTGAAATGGGGGTCTTATGACCGTCAATATGACAATTGCTAACAGACTGGGTGGGGAAACCCGTCAGGCCCTGGGTGTTTGGCTTCCCTGTGCAGTATTCCTTCTTTCTGGATATGGTACAGGACCCTTTCTGAAATGGGGGTCTTATGACCGTCAATGAAACAAGGTAGGTCAGAGAAATTCTTTATGACCAGCTCTTACATAGAATGGTGGGGGAAGGTTAGAGTTTTATAGGTTTTATGGCTGGCTTTGGGGAAAGGGGTTCTGGTTTCTATGACCTGCCTTTGAGGAAGAAAGATTCTAGTTAGTATGGCTTGCCTTGGGGAGACAGGAAGGCAGGAGAAGATCAGAGAGAAACTGGCTGCTTCTGAGGCCTTCTATCTGGGCTATTATTTCCTGAGTCCCAACAGTTACGATAGAAGGGGGACTACTGCAATAGAGAGAATGCTCCAACTATAAGATCTATAAGCATCACAGAGGTCAGTCAGGCAGAAAGGACTTTTCTTTAATACGGAGGAGTAAACAAGGCTAGAAAGAGCTGGGTGTGTGGACGTGGGATGAGCAGGGGGTGTCAGGTAGCAGTTGAGCAGGAAAAGTCTTTCTTTGTGGTCAGCCAATTCTGAAAGGAGTGGTTAGGTGAGGTTGCTCTACCTTCCAGGGCTTGATGAAGCTCCCAATACTATTTTTAAACTCAAGGGTAGTCAAAAGTTCAGGGGTCTAAGGAAAACAAGAAGCCTGACTAA
>NW_007727431.1:107298-108769 GCF_000696425.1 Galeopterus variegatus
TTTTTAAACTCAAGGGTAGTCAAAAGTTCAGGGGTCTAAGGAAAACAAGAAGCCTGACTAAAGTTTGGTGAAGTTATCACGTATTTTGTTTAGATTGGTCAGTGGGAACAGATATTTCAGCTAGTAATTTTCAAGACAAGGAATAGGAATTTGAGGGTCTGTGTCTGACCTTGTCATAATTTTTGTAAACAAGGGGTTAAATAAGATAAGAGTTTTATTTAAGTAACATTGGGAAGGATGGTTCTTTGCAGGAAGTTTCCTGAAACACAAAAGGGTGGGAGGATTTCTTGATCTTTGCTGTTTTCCAAGGGCATAGGGCTCAGGTGCAGTTCAACATTATCACAGGTGAAGAAACTAAGCCCACTGGAAAGTGAATTTTTCAAAAATGGTTACTGTTCAGCCAACATATTAGACAAATAACCGTAGCTCTTTAAGCAGAAATAATTCCAAAGTGAAAATGATAAATATTACAAATTAGGTGAGAACACCTAATTTTAATGCCAAGCTTGCCAATCATCTCTCGGCTTATACTCCTGCTTGTACCTTTATACTATACAATTTGCTGGTATTGGGATGCTGGTTTGGAAATATTTATCTTTCTAAAATATAAAAACTGGTACTTTGGTTTGTAAATCAGTCCTTAAAATGTCATCAACATGAGTCTACAGACCTGGCACCCAGGGGTCAAAGCACAAATTGCACCAAACAAAGTTACACAGGCAAAGACTTTATTCAAGTCTAGTGCAATAAAGAAAGAGACCAGAACTCAGTCTGAGCTCAAAGGGCCAGAGAGTTTTTAAGAGCGAGGGTGGGGAGGAGGGGAAGGGCGGGATTACAGGCCACCTGTTGTTTGCTAACTGGTCCTACCCAAAGAAACATAAACTTTCTTGTATCTTCATATCAGGAGGTAGTTTTATAATTGGAGCAAGGTGCCTGAGTAAGTTAGAATCTTATCCTCCCATAGAAACTGGGAGATAGGGGCACTCTCTTCCTGGATGATTATATTTGAAAGGGTAGGCTCCCAGGCTCTTGAAAAAGACCTGAGCTGTAAAACTGGCAAGAATATTGTTGGCTAAATTTACATCTCAAAGAGGCTGATAAAAAATCTACAAGTTTTCTAAAGTAAAAGCCCTAAGATAAGGCAAGTTAGAGGGCTAGTGTCAAGAAGAAGCCTGTCTAAAGTTTCGTCAAGTTGAGGAGAATGTTAAGGCATTCTTGGTCACAAGTAAATTAACAGACTGACATCTGAGAACCAGCTAAATTGATAAGACCATCCATGACATCTAGCCAGACAACTAGCTATTCTTACTTTGACATAAAGACAAACAATTCACTGTGAAAACAATTCTTCTCTTAGCAACCAAGTCTCCTAGGGGTAGCTAAAAAGCCTCTTGACGGGTTGCTGAATACACCTCCCTCATCACCAAAACCACTGACCTCCAGGAAGAAGGGCCAGCTCGCCCTTGGTAAG
>NW_007727431.1:109782-112829 GCF_000696425.1 Galeopterus variegatus
TTATAAAGATGTATACATTAATTTATTCAACAAATATTTATTTAGAACCAGTTGAAGTCTAACCAGTTGTGTTAGGAGCTAGTGAATCAACAGTCAACAAGACATGGTCCCTATTTTCAAGGGACTTATCATCTTTGAGGGCACACAGATCAACAAACAGACTTATAACTTGTATTTATGTGGAAGAGAAAGAAAGGTATGCTATGGGAACACTTGGAAAAGGCACTGATGAATGTAAATAAATAATTAGTATGAGGAAGGACAATCAAGGTGACACAGAGGCTAACTTAGCACCTAAAATGCATGCCTCAAGGTACTAGACTCTTCCGTGGAGCTGTACCAAGTGATGGCTCTGAGCTTTCTAGCAACCAATGCAAATATAGAAACTACAATGAGTTGGCATAGTTCACAGTGTCTCTAAGATAAAAGCCAACTTTTCCTCTGTAGAAACAGAAAACCAAGAAGCACCTCTGGTGAACCCTCATGCTTCAGTACATGGTCAATTCCTTGTCAGTAGCATCCTGTTAAATTCCCTGAGTTTTACAGAGATAATTCTTACATCCCTTCTTGAAGGGTAATGTGGTGGTTATTAATTGTCCAATTAATTAGACCACAGTACTCAGATATTTAGTTAAACAGCAGTCTAGACATCACTGTGAAGATATTTTTTAGATGAGATTTACATTTAAATCAGTATGCTTTGAGTAAAGACTACCCTCTATAATGTGAGTGGGCCTCATCAAACTAGAAAGATTCAGAAGATAAAGACTGAGGTCCCCCGAGGAAGAGAGAATTTTGCCTCCTGTCTGCCTTCACACTAGAGCTAAAAAAACAGTTCTTCCTTGTGTAACCAGCTACTGGCCTGCCCTGCAGATCTGGGACTTGCCAGCCCCCACAATCATGTGAGTCAATTCCTTAAAATAAATCTCTCTCTGTATATATATCACATATTCTATTGGTCCTGTTTCTCTGGAGAACCCTGACTAATACAAGTAAATACTTTGCACCCAAGTACAATCACCAGATTTAATTTTTCACAGGGTCAAAACAATGTACTGTAAGTGTAAAGCTCTTCCATGAGCTGGCTCAATACAAAAAAAAAGTAAAACATCTATTCTACTTTAAATACTCACCTATGAATATGATTTCTTAACACAGTGATTTTGGTAATCACTTTAAAGCTCTTTCTGAGTGTGTATGAATACTTTATGTATAAATGCTCACTTAATCTTCAAAATAAACCTATAAGACATATTCTATCATGATTTTCATTTTACAAATAAAGAAACAGGTGCATAACTTCTCCAGTACCACACAAGGTAGTAAATGGCAGAGCCAGGATTCATCTTCACAGTTTAACCTCAGAGTCTAAGTTCTCAAATACTCTGCTGAAAATTGAATCATTTTTAGGCAGCAGAAGAAAGGTTAAACTTTCTGGCAAGTGTTTGGGATGAATTAAGGGCAGATCTGTGTGTGATATTGTCTGCAGAACCTAGCGTGGAAACATGGGTGTCCAGGTGGCCACCCCTGCTCCACACACAAGAGTGTTGAGGAAGAATTGCCAGGAACTTCCTCAGAACATGGGCTTGGGTTTGGTTCAACAAAAAGTCATGTGAGAGACTGAGATCCCAAAGTTCTTCACCATAGAACATAGAAATGATAACTTTTGCTTAAAGAATATCATCAGGTTACTAAAGCATGTTGGGTTCATAAACACATTCTTTTTAAGTTCTGTATTCATGGAATATCTAACTTTTAAGCAAATAATTTTCCAGTGAACCATATAGGATAACCTGGCTGCAAAATATAATTTAAGGTAATTAATTAGTATTAATCAGTCAATCATATATTTACCAAAAATTATAACTAGGGCTTGAAATTGTGAGTTTAAAGCTATGCTTACAGAAAATGATTATATCAGAGGACAAGATATCTCTTTTGATCATTTTATTTCATAATCATATAGTCATGTTAGAAAGGGAGGGGATGCTATAGGATATTTTTTATATCTTTCTGTTTTGTAAGTTGTGGGGAGAAGGGTCCCTTGAAGGAACCATTACCATAGACTTCAATCCTTGAGGTAAAATTAAGACATACATTATGTGTAAGCACCATTAGCCAGGGAATCATAAAGGTGAACAAAAGCTGCTGATAGGTATGTTTGTTTTTTCCCCATACAATTTCTATCAAAGTGAAAGACAGCATAATGACAATCAAAGAATGATTAGCTGTGTGCCCAGGGCTCACTAACATTCCTGTCAAACATTGGCCCAAGGAGCCCAGACTTGTGATTTTTTGTCTGTGTAGAAAATTGCCATGCACTTTGGATGAAATGTCTAGCAACTAATAGCTCTAATTTCGGAAGGAGTAGCATTTTTTTTTAATTTTTGTTCTTAAAAATAAAATTTGGGCAACATTATCTCAGGACAGGATTAATAATAATTCTGATGATACAAATGTCAGATTTGCCAGATATATTTCTATGTAAAGTTTTGTACATTATATAGATTTATAATGCATAGTTGTCATTTGAGTTATATAACCAGAATAATTTGAATGGTCTTAGATATATTTCTATACAAGCTCTGACCAGTTGCCTTTGATAAGACCAGCTAAGTCTATGCTCAGCGATGCTCATGCCTGAGCCTGGGAGGGTTTTCATGTGGTCGCTCCTCTCTGATCTTCCTCTTCATGAGAGCAGAGGGAAGTTGAGCACTGGAAGCAACTGGCAGAGCCCTTTTCTTGCTATCTGACCTTCCTAGTGACCTAAGGATCAGAAAAGCAGAATAAAGAACAGAGTGAATTCATGGCAGGACCTCTCCTGCCATAGAATCCAACCTTCTCATCATCTCAGCAGACAGATATGGCTGCCACACTGTCTTAAAGAGAGGGATGTTCCCACAGATCATTCTCGGCAAATAGCCTCACTACAAGGCCGTGCTGTGTATGGTGTTTGCTTTGCTCTTGTTTTAGGATCTTGGATCACGGCCAGCTTTTAGGCAACTATCCATTTCCTTTTCATTTCCAGAGTTTCTTAGAGCTATCTT
>NW_007727431.1:113194-114701 GCF_000696425.1 Galeopterus variegatus
CCCCTGCCATAGAATCCAACCTTCTCATCATCTCAGCAGACAGATATGGCTGCCACACTATCTTAAAGAGAGGGATGTTCCCACAGATCATTCTCAGCAAATAGCCTCACTACAAGGCCGTGCTTGTGTATGGTGTTTTCTTTGCTCTTGTTTTAGGATCTTTCATCATGGCCAGCTTTTAGGCAACTATCCATTTCCTTTTCATTTCCAGAGTTTCTTAGAGCTATCTTCCAGGCACATAAGCCATATCAGATGAGCCACCCAATGGGAGACTTGGGATAAAGCAATTTATGTGCACAATCTCACTCTTGCTCATTCATCAAACAGGTGAGCCTGGACCCAGTTTTCTTCATGGAGAGGTTCAAGTATACAGCATGCCACTTATCCTTTGAATGAGGTTCTCCAATCACTGTCACGATCTCCCAGTTTTACTAACCCATGTACTTGTTGACCAGAAAGCTTGCTTGCCAGGCTACATTACAGAGAAGAAACATGAGGATGCATATTATACTGTGCTGGGGCTGGTTGACTCAGATGGAGTGGTGCTTGTGATAGAGCACCAGCCTCAGCATGGGCCAAGGACTTTTTTCTTGCCACAGAAAGGCACAGAGGAGAAGGCCAAAACAAACTTCTATCCCTGCCAAGTTTGGCAGTGAATCAGAGAGTACTTCATGGGAAGCCATTCTAGGGCCTCCTGAATAGAGACCAGGCATTTTTGATCAGCACAGTTTCTTCTAATTGAGGAGCAGATCATTTATCTGATTTTTAAGATTTTATGAGGCTTTTAAAAATACTTGAATTTTAAGTAGGGTTAGCCTTTTATTTTTTGTTTTTTAATGAAGGCATCCAAAAGCATCAGATCCTAGAGACTGTTTTGTATAATTTTTTTTAAAAAAGATAATTATGTAACATAAGTACTATTGTGGAGTAGCCAAGAAATTGTTAACAACCACACTACACACAGATTTCTCAGGAGCCCAAACAGAGACCCTCTGCCGGAGTGTTTACCTGAAATGTTTTCTGGGGCATCACAGAGCTGAGGTTGCACATCTTTCTGTTGACATCAACATTATGACAACCATGTGTTCATATAGCAGGATGTTTAGCCCTTATCCACAATTTCAAATGCATCACTTCACCACAGCTGTGCATAGGCCTTCCTGACCTTATTTCAATTAGTATAATTAACTTCCAATGTTGTAATTCTAGCATAACAGATTTTTTAGAATTTATTATTTGACACTGAAGGGGAAAAAATCTCTGAATATTATTTAATTATTAGGAGAAATTATCCAGCTTTCTTTAACTGCATTCAAGAAAAGCTAGCAGATATCCACAGGCACTTGCCTAGCTATATGAAATATTCCTGCAAAATCAAATATGTTCATATGCCGTCTGGTCAAGAAAGAGAAGTCCCAGAAATATTTGATATTTTGAAGTGGAAGAATGTTGAATAATCCATTCCATTTTGTGCTCATAGCCATATATACAAATGCAGGCCATTTAG
>NW_007727431.1:115421-117406 GCF_000696425.1 Galeopterus variegatus
ATGTTGAATAATCCATTCCATTTTGTGCTCATAGCCATATATACAAATGCAGGCCATTTAGAGATGGCTCCTGTTCTTCTAAGTTTCAAATTATACTTGCCTAGGTATTTTAAATTTCAATGTATTAGAAGTTTTTCTGCTATTAAAAAATTATACAAAGACATAAGTAGAAAAGATGGATTTCAAAATATAAATTAGAGAATGAAAATCAATTTACCACTCTGCTTGGAGATCAGTGTTTCTCTTTCAGCAACATATGGAACAAAATCATAATCATTATTTTTAGGGGCTGATGGATGAGAAGGGGAAGAGAGAAACAGAGGCAGAGGGAAGGCAGAAGGGAGGGAGGGAAAATGAGAATGAGAAAGAATTGACAGCTAACTAGAGAGACATACAAAAGGCATATGTTGAAAGCAATTTGGGGACAAGAAAACAAATGTGTTTCTCCACTAGTCAAAAGCTTGTAAGGCTCATGGAGATTACAAAGCATCGAGTCTTTAGCAAAAACACTTTGCAAAAAGAAAGGCCAAGAGGCATTGTAAGTGTAGTGAATAGCAAGGCATGTGGATGTTGAGAGGGGAAGAGAAGCAGACAAGTGATGGAGATGCAGATGAGATGCCAACAAGGATGTTCAGCTACGGGGTGCTTTGAAAGGCCGGTTTCCAGGGGTTTTGCAGCTGTGTGCCAGTTGTTGCTATGAACAGTGAATAAAGCTTCTTAATCTCTTTTCCAATATAGATTTTTCACCTGAGTATCTAGGAAAAGTTGGTTCTCTAAAAGATGGTGGAAAATCGCTGGGAAACATTTATAGTACTATAGAAATATTTTGAGTATCTAGAAAAACTAATGCTGTTTTTCAATTGGTTTAAAGTTCATTTTTATATTTTGCCAAAGTACCAATCAAAATTAAGAACAAGATTTTCACCCTTAGGAGTTCATTCATCCTCATTATAAAAATAAGCACTCTAACTATTCCAAGTGGCCCAAAGGAACAATTGTTCTGATTACTTATGCATAAGAGACGAAAACAGTCTGCTGGACAAGAAAATATGTAGCAGACGAGAAGAATAAGTTGTTCGTGGACATAATCGTTTTACAGTCATGGAGGAAATGAGGCAGCAAAGTAGGACTAATAATTTTACTGTCTGAAGGACAGTGCGTGGAATCTAGTGATCTCTTCAAGTCTACTCTAACTTAAAGGGTCTACGATTCTGGTGAAAGATTTCGACCCACAAAATTTTTAAATACTGTAATTAGTTATCTTTGCAAAATACATAAAGATAATACTGAGAAAATGTATGGCACTGAAGAGGCGATATGATTCTGTATTCCCATGACAGAACTTTCTGGAACATAAATCCTCTCCATAAAATGCCTTGTCATTATCAATCCTGATTTGTAAGTGATGTAAAAGTGTTCCATTCCTCTGCTCCTGAGAGAAGTTCATGTTGTTTATCTCATTTTACTATTTGGCAAGGCCTTTGAAAATTGACAATTTTTTTCTTTTAGTAAACTTTTGTTTTTACTTTTATTTATTTATTTATTCGTTCATTCATTCATTTATTTGTTTGTTTATTTATTTATTACAAATATTCATGAAATACAAAACTGATTGTCCCCCTTCCTGCCGATGATGTGAGGGCCAGATTCATACTGGGGACATACCCATTACCAGAAATTATTTTTGTACCTTTCGTACCTCCCAATTATTCCCCAACCTCCCCACCCCTACACATTCCTAGGGTAAACTTTTGTTTTTAATGAAAGTAAAACCATGCATGCTTCCAAACACTACTGAAAAAAAGAGAAAAAATTTAGCACTTTATGACCATCATCACACAGCAACCACATTAAGGAAGCAGCATACAGTCCATTGCTGTTTTGGTGACATAACCTGGTTACATAACCTGATCACAGATGTCATATGAATTGCTTTCTTTCTCTAAGAAGAATAAGAAGATATTGAAATATAGGATAAGATTGAC